>NC_142010.1:140381278-140431278 GCF_049901735.1 Notechis scutatus
CTCCTGATGAAGGGACATTCAACTATTTGAAGCTGAACTATAAGAAGTGGCTTCCTCCTCCTTGGAACTCAACAGCCCCCTACACACCCTACTTCAAGGCCACATTCAACAACAAGAGTCCCCGGGGACTGGATCAACCAGGCCAAATACTGGAGGGCCCTTCTGAATAGGCTTTTAATAAGAAGCTGCTTGGCTTGCATGCCTCTCTTTCTTTTTCTCTCTCTCTCTCTCCCATTTATCTTCCCCGGCTGGAGTTTAGAGAAAACGTTAACTCTCTTGCCGCCATTTAACTCTCTTTACAAATCATCAAAGATATTGGCATTTTTTGTGCCTTGCCTGCCTTCCTTTCCTTCCTTCTTCCCTTTTTGCCAGGCGGCTTCTGTTTACAACTGTCTGTCTCAGTGGGCGGGGGCCGCCATTACAAAGTGAAGGTCAAGTTAGCATCCTACCTTATATGGTAGACGGCGCTCCTCCATTTTCAGGGGTTTGTCACAACTGCCCTTTGCGTTTCTTTACTCGAGTAAACATATGGGCTCCCTCTTCCTCGCTCTCTTTTCCTCCTGGGTTTTTTTTTTATTTTCTTTCTTTCTTTTTTTTTTTTTGGCCCCTCTCCGCCCTGTTACATTCGAAGTTGCAGCGCGCAAGAGGAAAGCCGTGGAGGTGGGTGGGTGGGGGGCAGAACCTTCTGGGGACCAAGACCCGGGCTCTCTTCAGGAGGACGGCGTCTCCGAAAGTTTCTCCCCCTCCCCTGGCCCTGTCCTTCTTGGATTGCAGACTTGAAAACAAGCCTCCTTTCACCGAGATGCAAGCACCTCTGTCTGCCTGGGAGGAAACCCAGCCTCATAAAGAAGAGCCCCGGGAGGATTTAATGCCTCCCCCCGTTGGCGGCGTTTCTTCCCGACCGCTCGGTAAGCAGAGGGACAAATGCAATAGGCGGGGAAGGTTGGGGGTTTTTTTGGGCGGGTGGGGGGTGGGTGAGTAGTGAGTCAGTCGGGACGCTTAGTTTTCCATCTTGCAAAAGTCCAAGGTGGCGGGGGGGCGGCGGTGCGGTGGGGAGAGACAGAGACAGAGACTAGGAAGCGGGCCTGGGAGGTGGGGAGAGGTCGACCATCCCTGAAGTTTCGAATGCGCGTGTGTGCACATTCAAAGACTCCCTGTAAACGTGCGCGTGTGGAAACCCGGTGCACACGTAACGCGGGCTTCTACTTCTCCCAAGACAAAAAGGCGTCCTCCTAACGTTTTAGAGAGACCTGCCAAAGATTCGGGGCCCGCGAAAACAGGGTTGCTGTTGTTGTTTTTAAATACTTAAGAGGTTGAATCGGGAAGGTAACAACCGAGTCTGAAGTAGAAATGGACTTCGGGGTGGGGTGGGCGGCCTGGAGAGAGAAAGAGAGGGGAAAGAGCGACAGCGAGAGGAGCAAAGTGTAAGTTGCGGGAATGAGCAAGCCGCCCGGTTTCTCTCCCCCCCCCCTCCAAAGAACGCTCCCCTTCCCCACATCCCACCTACCCTTCCCAGTGGCGAGCTGTTCTCGGCGTGTGAAAGATAACTTGGGTTTTTACCTTCCTCTCGAGGAAACAATATGACCCTTTATGAAATATTGGCAGCAGCCACTTGGCCAACAAAAGAGGGTCGATTTAATCTATTACAGCCCCGAGGCTCTTCCTCTGTTCCTTCCTTCTCTAATAACGCTACACCAACGGGTCAATCGCAAAAGGCAGCTTTACTGGGAACAGCTTACATCCTGCGAGGAAACATTTCACACCATCTAATATCACCAATTGCCCATCTTGGGTCTGGATAAGGTTGGTAAAAATGCCAAATCTAATCTAAACATCTGGCTGACTGTGTGACCAACCCATAATAATTCCAACCCCCCAAACACATATAATTTCCCTTAAATCTTGGAGCTCCATAGGCTGTATTTCCTCAAAACCAAAGTTCGGAAAGTTCCCCCTCTCCCCCCCCCCCCCTTTTTTTTTTTGCCACATCCCAAACTTCCAGAAAAGAAGGAACAAGCTTTTGTGGTTTTGTGGTTAGTTTTAATGAAGGGCTTGGCCTGCCTGGGTTTCCTGATGAGCCAACCCATCTCTCTTTTTTTTTTAAGAGTCTGGTATGGAATACATTGAATTTTATTTATTAGTACATTTGTGCTACAGAGAGAGAGAAGAAAAAGTTTGGATGGTTTGGTTCACCAGAAAAGTCTAAGGTTGGGCAAGGATTGGGAGCTGGCATGGATGTTCTCTTCTGGCTGAGTGAGGAGAAATCACAACCAATCAGGCCAATCCAGTGAATGCCAGCTTTCAAAAGCACATTTAACCTACGCAGCCTATGTGTTTCTGGTATCTTGCTTAGATTCAGGCAGATGCCCATTGCAAGTTTCATCAGCTCCGCTACACTTCTTCCCATTTTGTTGGGGTTCATCTTGGTTAGTTTTGAAACACCTGGCACAGCAAGGACTTCTGTTAGTCCTGCCAAGCAGGTGAGAAAAGGGGGGAAAGGAAAAAAGGATGGTAGGTTAAAATAGATGATGGATGGATGGATGGATAGATAGAGGGACAGACAGACAGACAAATTTTTAAAATACTTTTTTTTCATCCTCCGTGTGTGATCTGACCTCTTGTCACCTCTATTCTGTAAACACAAACTTAACACAAAGATCTAAACTCCAAGGGCCTCGCTTTTTGAGAGTTTTGGCTTCAGACTGCTAGCATTTAAAAGTAGGCAAAAGACAAAAGAAAGAGAAAAAAGGGAGGTTAGATACAGCTGTAGATACAGCTCTTCGGTAATTACACGTGGGTCTTTACATTTGCAAACTCCTATGTGAATAAACCCCATCTTTCCATATGCAAAGGTGGAAAAAAATAAGCCTGAAATGTTGCTCCCGTTGAATCTGGCAAGAGGCAGGCAGGCAGGCAGACTGGCTGACTGTGTGTGGGTGCATAGTTAATTATTGAAAGGGGTGTAGGAATTCATTAGGATAGATTGATAGGTGACAGTATTTAAAATGGAATGCATAAATCAGGACATTAAGGTTTAGTATAAATAAATAACCCATTCTGCTGTCTTCAAAACAAAACAAAACAGAACCAACTCAGCTTTGCTCCTGACCAAATCATTGGCGGTGATCTGAAATATTGGCTGGGTGGTATGTTTTTGCCTGTTATCATCTTAAGGGATAGGCATATAGAAAAATATGTTTAAGCTCCTTTCCTACCCCCCCCCACCCAACCCCCCAACCCCCTAGTATTTTTATTTTTTTTACACTGAATTTGGGCTTTCTTCCTTAGAAGGTTTTGTGCCATTTCCCAAGATATTTCCAAGTAATTATTAAATAATTGCCTGGATTAACACAGTCCCTCTTTCCCCCTCCTGCACCAACCCATGGATTTCCGCTTGCAAATATTAAAGAATATATTTGGTAGGGTAGTAGTTTAGAAGGCGTCTCAGAAGTTACATTGTGTCCCGCTAAACAATAAACAGCGCTCCCCCAACACACAAAACGTTTAAACATCTGGGGGAAGGGAAGAAATCCTTTAATTTAACTTGTTGTTCAGCTGCCCCACTTACTACTGACCACCTAGCCATGAAGGTTCAGTCCTGTTCCACTACACACAGTCCGCCTGTGTACACAGACACGGGTGGGGGAGTGGGGGGGATATGCACACTTCGAGGAGAAAGAGCGAGTACACGGCTGTGCGCACGCGCACACGGCCCCCATGCAAACAAAGAGACTGATATTTCGCAGGAATGAAATAATGTTTAAACATTCTCCAAACTTGCACGCTCCGGGTTTGCAGAGTGTCGATTTTTCACTCTCTTGAGCCTTCTCTTTCATTCGGCTAAATGTAAATGCGGGTTGATTATCGCTGACCTACATTGTGCACGAGAGAGGGTGCGTGCCCGAGGGAAGGAGGAGAAGGAAAAGCGAGTGGAGAATTTTAGCGTTTCTCCCTATTAAAAAAAAAAAACCCGGAGATTTTACTTCGATCATGTTAAGTCAAATGAAAGCAGAGTCGCCTGTGGACGGGGGAAAAAAAAATCAAAGCAGCATACAAATTAAGGGATGGATGAATGTTTGTGTGTGCATTTCTCTTCACAGAGAAAGTTATAGAATGTATAAAGATGTAGATAGAGGGAGGGGTGGGTCGTTTTACCACCATGCCCAGCCCAAAAGAATATATTTCTTATGAAGATTTTGGTTAAACTTCGTATTAGCAGCACGAACTTTCCTCCCCCCCAAACTCCTGCAAAGAAATAAGTCCCGATGAAAAGGCTCCCCATGCCAGGATATTTGTGGAGAAACTAACTTGAAAGAGATGAAATATTCTTACCGAATAAAGAGAACCTTGTATGCCCTCTCCCCTTCGTTCAACTAGAGCCTGGTGGAGACAATAAAGCAAATTGACTGTATATTGCAAGCCTGTCCTCTTTGTGCCTGTTGTACAAATATGATTTAGCACGTTGGCTGATTTGGAAGGGTTTGACTAGAGAACATGCTGGTCAACCCTCTCCCTTCGTTCCTCTTCTTCTTTTCTTTTTTTCCCCATAAACCACTAACATTATTGTTTATTATTATTATTATTATTATTAAGTGATGCTCTGTACCCTGAAAATAGATTTCATGGGTGAATGAGTAGGTCTGCTTTTACTTGTTTACAAGATGAATTGTTGACAAATTCCCGTGGATATGGCTTTGCAGCATCTATATTTGAGCCCGGGTTTGTGTGTGCGTGGGCGCAGCATACATAAATGGCCCCCTCTTACTCACTAGTTCCTTGTCAACTCAGAGCTCGACCCAAGAGCACTGCTCTTCCACAGACCGTAGTTTACCAGGCGGCTGGAATGTTTTAGGTTTGCTTTACTGAGGAAGCAATCCACACCATGTGGTTTTACTTCTAAGCAAAAGCTGCACCGAAGTGAGTATTACCATATCTGCATTGGAATCCCTGGAAGAGCAAGGGGGGGGGGGAGGAGTGGGGAAACCACACCTAGGATACGAGGGGACACAAGACAACCCCGAGTTTCTTATGCACATCACGGGACTCCATTTGCTCTTGACCCATCACAGTCTGCTGGCTGAGCATTTCCCTCTCCTCCAGCACCCACCGTCCCTCCCTCCCTCCCTCCCTCCCTCCCTCGACCCTGCACAGTGTGGGCTTTGCGTGTGGGATGCTGCTTATCAGCTTTTATCTTTATTGGGTCCACATGATTTTGAACTTGCAATCCAGCCTCTCTGAAAGAGCTTGGCCTGCTTCTCGCCTTCTATCTCGGAATCGTAGGCTGCTTATGAAGTCATCTTTAGTAGGCTGGCTCCTATCCAATTAAATTTATCTTTGACATTGGAGGGCAATAATATTTCCCAACAGCTTCCTTCTTGTAGCTATTGTCTTCTGGTCCCTTAGTTCCTTAACTGTAAGGCAGCTAGTCTTTCCTCTTCGTACCCGCAAGGTTTGCAATTTGATTTAAATGCTTGGATTTATTTATTTTTTTGGCCTTTTTCTTTTTTTCCTTGGGAAGTAATTACTCTGTTGTTGTGCCAAAACTGCAGTATAAAAGAAAAGCAATCAAACACCAGGCTGTGATTCCAAACTCATTTATTTGCAAACCCCTTCCACTGAGAGACCTTAGGAGACACAACAGCGAGATATGTAGTTCATGAAGGCGTCCGAAAATTGAGATTGTTTGGCCTGATACAAGGCAGGAGAAAATAGCTGCTTAATGCAGGCCGAGCGGTTGCCAGCTCCCAAATTATTGCAGTGATTATTTTTCAACATAATCTTCTGAGTTATCTAAAGCAAAAGGAAGCGTGTTAAGAGTAGTATCTGCAATTCCCTAGGAAAAAGCCTGCAAGGAGATGTGGTGGTGGCGGCGGCTTTTTTTAACGCTGAAAAGGCAAGCGCTGTTTTCTTTTTTTCCTTTTTCCTTTTTCCCCTTCTCTCCTGATTTCTCCTTTTAAAAGCACTCTGACTTGCACTGCATAAAAGCCTGTGGTTAATATGCTGGGCGAGGTGACTGGACCACAATCATTTTAATAGAATAACATTTAAGGTGCCTTCTCCAAAACAGACTCCATACCACATTTACTAATATCAACCAAAGAGAAAAAAAAGTTATCAGATTGGAGTAGGAAGTTAATAAAAATAGATACAGGAGAACATGAATTTTTCTGGCTATCCTGGAGGGACCCATTTACATGTTTGTAGCTCCTACCCAGATTCAGCGTCTGCAGGCTCTAAGGGTCAGACTCAATTTTAACATAGACAAACAACCAGAACTCAAGTCTCGCCATTCGGGTAATTTAAAAAAAAAATTTTTTTTGGCCCAGCCTGCTGCAGGGAAAATGGGGCCGTGCTTCTTTGAAAGCTGATATTGGTGAGGGAAAGAAAGAAAGAAAGAAAGAAAGAAAGAAAGAAAGAAAGAAAGAAAGAAAGAAAGAAAGAAAGAAAGAAAGAAAGAAAAGAAGGAAGGAAAGAAGGAAAGAAAGAAAGAAGGAAGAAGAAAGAAAAGAAAGAAAAGAAAAGAAAAGAAAGAAAGAAAAGAAAAGAAAGAAAGAAAAGTTTCCTCGAAAGCCTTGTCCAAGCTGAACTATCTCACTCATGTGCCTTTAAAAATAATTTCAAAAGAATAAACGCTAGCATGTGTTTAAGCAGGCTCATCCTTAGGTCAGAAAATGAATTGGCAGGAGGGGATGGAAATGTACTGTTGTATTAACATAACAATTTCATGCAATGCAATATTGAAAGAGCCATAAACAACCAGCTGGCTGTAGATATGCACATTTAATTGCATACATGAAGCCTGGCCTGAGAAATGACTGAATTGTTTCCTCTTTTTATTCCACCATCCATCCATCCATCCTTCCTTCCTTCCTTCCTTCCTTCCTTCCTTCCTTCCTTCCTTCCTTCCTTCCTTCCTTCCTTCCTTCCTTCTTTCCTTCCTCCCTCCCTCCCTCCCTCCCTCCCATTTTATGAGCAGCAATCTAGTCTATTTTGAAATAACGTTTACATCACGCGGTCCTTTATTTCTTAAAAATTAAAAAAGTGTCCTAAAATGCTTTGTAAAACGTTGGGTTGGCTGCAAAAATAAAGCCTCTCAAGGATGAAAGCAGCCAGTGGACCTTGCAGTTTATTTGCCATATATATGTGCATTGGGCCTTTTTTCCCCTCCTTTCTTTCCCCCCTTTTTTTTTTTGGTTTTAAGTGGAAACCAAAAGGAATGTGAGACTTCCAGCCTTCATTCTTCTGTTTTATGGTAGCCAGGGAATTGACTTTGGTGGTTCAAATTCAAGGGCTCCACAGCTGTCTTCTCCGTGTTTCTTCGCAGGAAGCCGACAAATCCTATACTTTACACCGGACATTAAAATGGGCAACCGAGCTGGGCTTCTTCAAACTTATATCTACCTATTAAGAGCAGTAAATTATCCACGCACCTAGAGGAGAGAGCCTCAGACATTAAGCCCCACATACTTTTAGCCACAAACCTTTAGATCTCTTCGGTTCACCACCAAAAGAGTTAAATAAAAGGGGGAAGTAATTCTACCCCAAGTACAAAACTGAGGAGGGGGAGAAATGGTGCGGGGGTGGGGGGACTTCTGGTCAAACACCCTCTGCCTTTGCATTAGATGGGGAGCAGAGCCTCTTTTTTGGCCAGCCTTCCTGAAAACATCATTGCCAGGGCAGGTTTTGGAGTGTTGGAGTGGGGAGTAGGGGGTTGAGGAGGGTGTGAATGGATAAGCCTTGTAAACAATACCTTTAACAGTATGCTGCGCGTATGAATATTGCTCTATAAAAGACAAGGGGAAGATTCCCTGATGCTTTAATAGGCAGCTGGGAGAGACCAAAAGAAGGCTCCTAACTCCTCCTCAAAGTCACGGGGAAAGACAAGGCTTAAGCAATGGAGCTTGGCATCAAATGGCAAAACACAGGGTGTCCTTTTCATCCTGGCACAGAGGCGCCCTCGTATTTGATAGGAGAACGTGGATGTGTCTGGCCAGTTGCTTGTCCAGAGGTAAAACAGCCCAGCCCGTACCTGGAGTGAGGGCAGCATTCAAGGCAACTTCAATCCTCTGGCTGACTAAATGCTACAGACCCCTCCTTTCCCCTTTGACTTTGCTCCAGCTTATCCTGGAAGGTCCCTAATAAACTCTGCGATGGCACTTAGAGGGTTCTACCAGACTCTTGATTTTGGACGGCCATCAGTCAAGAGGAGTCTTCCTCTTACGATATCAATGAAGGCTCTGGCTTGAAAAGGCTCCCAATGGTGCCACCTTGGCTTTAGATGACATGCCTCAATGCCAGGTGTGCCATCCTGGGAAGGATACAGCCACCCACTAACCGCCACTGCTACCACCCCTCTCACATTAACCAGGTTTTGCTCTTTTGTGAGATTTGGTCCATCCAGCTGATCTCTCTCTCTCTCTCTCTCTCTCTCTCTCTCTCTCTCTCTCTCTCTCTCTCTCTCTCTCTCTCGTTATAAAGTATCTTGCTTATTCACTGCAGTTCCATTTGGCTCTGGGCTGAAATCCTTCCCAGAAAATAGTCCTGCAAACCAGATTTACCTTGCCAACTAGCCCTTATCTGTGGCCTTGAAAGACAAGCAAGGTCATCCTAATCAAAATACACCAGTGGGAAAAAAATAAACCAAAAGGGCAAATCAGGCCATCTTTTATTTTTCTCGCTTCCTTATTAGAATTGCATTTTTTAAAGATTCATGCCAGCCTATCTTCCACAGAGGAAAAAAAAAATTCTCTTGCACCAAAGACATTTTTAATGTAATGTTTTGCAAACCGGCTACAAACAATTCTGGGATTTCTTCCTGCGAATTTAGTTTCCTACAATAACCTTATCGACAAGATACCACTACTAAAGTCATTTTACTCTCCTGATACTAAGTGAATTTTCTTATGGGGTTTTTAAACTGTCCAGAAGTGGAGCCAGTGATGGCAATAAAGCCAAGGAGGATTTTATCTAAACAAAGTAAAATTGTGGGTGATTCCCTCCTCCCAACCCATCTCACTGCACAACTGTGGAACAGACTGAAAGAACAGAATGGAGCAAACAGAATCAGCAAGAAGTAAATTAAAAAAAGACAAACATAAAACTTGGGAGGGGAGGAGAAAGGGAGGAAATAACAAAGAGACAAGAGAATATTAGACAACTCTTCTCTTCCTGTTAAACAAATGTAGCCTGCAATAACAATACATACATACATACATACATACATACATACATACATACATACATACATACATACATACATACATACATACATCATTTTAGTTTAAGCAGCAAATCAAGTCCACGTTCATTTTTTTAAAAAAAACCTATCTCTGTTGGATGCTTTTATGAATATATGAGTCACCTCATCCAACTGCCCATATGTTTTGTATATATTTTTATCACAGTTTCCTGAATTAATATTGGGATAACTGTTGATTGAAAGTCACTGGAAATGTCAATAAAAACGGCACACGCTCTCCAAATATATCTTCTTTCAGCTATAAATCAGTGGTGTGATACAAAATGAGAAGAAAAATATCCAAACCCCAAAGCCTGGATACAAGGACAAATGACTTTAATAATAAAACTCCTTAATTTCTGTCACACGTCCCTCCCCGCAACTTAGCTGACCAAATAAATTCACAAGACAGGGTGAACCATGTATTGATTGACAATAAACACTTGCATTAAATATTCACTCTACTTCTCTTACCTGATAAATATTTAACCAAGCATTTAAAAAAATAATACAGGCTTCCGATCCTTTATCAGTCCTTATCTTAAATCATTGGTTCTTCATTTTGAGCTGGCCTCTTTCATATTGGGTTTACTCTAATCTTTCATCTAGGCCTCACTAGATTCCACTGTTGGATTTCCCACTCTGGCAAAAGTTTTAAAGTTTCTACCACCGCTCCAACTCTCTCCCCTGTGGCTGCCAAAGGATATTTCCTCGTGATTTCTGCCTACCTGAGATGCTGCTAGAGCAACCAGGTGATCCATCAATGGAGAAGGCCAGGGGCTAATTGCTCCCTCCTTTCTCTCTGTCCCCTACCCTCTTGGGCAAGAGTCCCAGCGAATGTGGAGGCTAGTCTCAGCTCCCAAATGGAGATCTTGGGAAATATTTGAAAAACTTACTGAAGAATCTCTATCCTCCCCTCTGAGCTTGTAGTAATTCAATCTCCATTAAAGGGGGAAAGGAAAAGGGGGAGAGAGATAATCCAGCACTTAAAATATAACTAGCATGGGAAAGGAGCGCACATGCGAGGGGGAGATTACAGTTAAAGCCTCGGGTAGACCCTCCCACACCCACCCCTCGCTCCCACGCCGCTACCCCACATCGGAATCCCCACCACCACACCCGAACCACTGGAAGCCAAACGCAAACGGGAGAGGAAGAGGAAGAGATAACTTCCTACAAAGCCATCCCTGGGCGTCTGCTCTGGACGCTGACAAGGGGTGTGTGTTGTGCCTGGCAGAAAATGAACACCAATTCCGCGATTGATTTTCATAATGTTTCTGCGGTGTTTGAACACCAATCGTTTGGACCTCTGAGATCTTACCTAAGTGAACCACTCCTACGCTTCCAAGGGCTTCCAAACTGATATATGGCAATATCTACTTTGGATCACGTGTCCCGGAGAGCGCGACTAAGACGGATAGCGCGTCATCTCGCCTTCCCAAATTTTTCCCCCTCTGCACCTCGGATCCCCAACCTCTATCTATAGGAGCGAGAAAAGGAGAAAGATGTTTAACTCGGTCAACCTCGGCAACTTCTGCTCCCAGTCGCGCAAGGAGCGGAGCGGCGACTTCGGGGAGCGAGCAGGTTGCGCTTCTAACCTCTACCTCCCCAGCTGCACCTATTACGTCCCCGAATTTTCCACCGTCTCCTCCTTCCTGCCCCAGGCCCCGTCTCGGCAGATCTCCTACCCTTACTCCGCCAACCTCTCCCAAGTGCAGCCCGTACGCGAGGTCTCCTACGGGCTGGACCCCTCGAATAAATGGCACCCTAGGAGCGGCTACGCCTCGTGTTACTCCGCCGAGGAGCTGATGCACCGGGACTGCCTCCCGCCGTCCACCATGACCGAGATGCTGATGAAAAACGAGAGCGCCTACAGTCACCACCACCCGCCCAGCGGCAACCCCCCGCCGCCCACGGGCTTCTACTCCGGCGTGAACAAAAACAGCGTCCTGCCCCAGGGCTTCGACCGCTTCTTCGAGAACGCCTATTGCACGGCCGACAACCCGCTCGAGAGCTGCCCGCAGAAGCCGCCCAGCAAGCTGGAGAGCGACCCCGCCGCCGCCGCCGCCGCCGCCGCCGAGCCCACCGCCTTGTCCTCCCGCGGCGAGCAGGGCGTCGACCCGGAAGACGAGGAGGAAAGCACCAACCCGGCTTCTTCAGCCTCGTCTTCCTCGGCCAACAAGGACGCCGCCGGCAAAGCCAGCAGCGCCAGTAGGTAGCGAGCGAGCGCCGCGGCCGTAAATGGGAAAAGGTGAAGGGAAACTCGCCCGCTGGTTTGTGTCGGCCAGGGTTTTTTTTTTGGTTTTTTTTTATGTGGAGTTTTATAAGCAGTCAAAGGGATTTTATGATAAGCTGCAAAGCTGGGGCTTGCAACGGGAGGGAGGTTTACGATGGGGGGGAACGGCTCTGGGAGAGAAAGGGAGACGGGAGGCGAAGACCCAGCCCAGCCCCCCCCAGCCCCAGTCGGGGAAATTTGAAAAGCCCACCGGGGTGACAAATATTAACTTTGATCATGAACTTACGGGATCGGTTTTAACGGGGATTTGGATGCCAGGCTGTCTGGAGGGGGTAGAACCAAGAGTTTTCCTTTCCTCCCGAAAGACGGGAGGCGGCGTAGGCGCTGGGCGAGTTGCTGTGATTATGATTATTATTTTTTTAAAAAAAAATACACGTGTGCTCTGTACATGTGTATAAACACAGGGAAGAGCTACACCTCCACGTCACGAGCATAAGTTAAGGCCTGCTTTGCTTGCAAGATGTCATTGGTCTTTCTCCAAGCCCTGGACAAATTCCCCCCCCCTTTTTTTCATTTGTTTATGCACTTTTACTTGGCTCCTAAAAATACTTTGTTGACATCTGAAATCACACACACACACACATACGCTGGCGCGCCCCTCCGCCCCCAAACAGAGACAGGGCATCATAGAGACTGTACACAAGGGCCACCCCCTCGCATAAGCTATACATTTATGGTTCTTCTTTGAAAAAACGTGGATCGAAGCAATTGATCAGACACGTGTCCTTATGCCATCGATTTTCATTCATAACAACTGAATGGGACGGTAAAATATTGTGCGCGCCCAGGTTTTTATTTGCCACTCGAGTGCCTGAGGGGAAAAGTGTTTCCTTTCTCCCCTGTTCTTGTGGGGGGCGGGCGGTGCTATTCGGTTTAAGATCTGAGGCTTTGATTTTTCTTTGTGCGTGAAAAACGTGCGTGTGTGCGCGTGTGTATGGAGGGCTTCTGCGGTGAGTGGCACTCCAGTTTAATCAGAAGCATAAGCAGAGAGCCTGCCTTGTCTACTTCTGCTCCACTCGGAGTGGTAACTGAACAGGGCGAGAGTAAAAAAGAAAAGAAAAAAAAACCGGGGTGGGGGCAAAAAAGTCTGTTTCCCAACAGTATTGCAGACGCCTGAACTCTTTCTTGGCTCTTATTCCGAGGGCCAAGCCCAGGGTGGCACATTGTCCTAGGTTTAAAAACTGAGCGGGAAAGATTGCCCACATGGTTGTAATAGGCTGCAGACGTTTTGTGTTGGCAGAAGCGTGTGTTTGTGTGTGAATGGTGGAAGGACTCGTGTGCAAGGGAGCTCTCGTTTGGGGAGGGGGGGCGGTGTGTGTATGTGTGGGGGGGGGGAGGTTAGAATTTTGCAGGATTTGTAGCTGCTTTTCCTGACTTCTGGTGGTATTTTCTTTCTCGCTTTCTTTCCCCCTTAAGGTGCCCCGCGTACGAGGAAGAAGCGATGTCCCTATTCGAAATTCCAGATCAGAGAGCTGGAAAGAGAATTTTTCTTCAACGTCTACATCAACAAAGAGAAAAGGCTGCAGCTGTCTCGGATGTTGAATCTCACCGATCGACAGGTTAAAATTTGGTTTCAAAACAGACGGATGAAAGAAAAAAAACTCAGCAGAGACCGCCTGCAGTATTTCTCGGGAAATCCCTTATTGTGAACTTTCTTTTATTTTATTACCCTTTTGTAAACAAAAATTAAAAAATTTAAAAAAAAAAACCACACACACCCCTCTGCTCGTTGAAGTATTCTGTGTATGAAGAAGATACCATGTTGCAAATAGGGTTTGACTTGACAAAGGAGCCTGGAAACAACCCATGAGTTTTAATTTCCCGCCCCCTTCCTTAGATTTGTATTTTGGGGGACTGTTTGGGACACGGTTTAAAAAAGAAACTCTTGTATAGTCCCTTCTACCTTTCCCTAAACCTTGAAGAAGACTGAATATTTCTATGAACTTCTAATGAATGTTTTCCTTCTGAAGAATGGGAATCCGATTCGTTGTTGTTGTTATTGTGATGATTATTATTATTATTGTTCTCCTTTCTCATCACCATCCTTCAAATTTCAAACCTTCTCCATCCTTTGGAAGAACCTACTGAGCTCTGTGTCCGAAAATGCTTTGCGGTGGCCCTGATTTCTGATATGCAGGTTGTTGATGCGTGATTTCTAAAACATTCCCCATGGCAAAGATTTCAGGTTTCAGCTGGGAGGAAACCTCCATGCGAGTCTGCGTGGGTAGGTGTGCACTGTGGGTAGGTGAGCGAGCGTGGTGAGTGTGTAGGTAAGCGTGTATGTGTGTAGATGGTTAAGTGACATGACCACCACCCTGTCCCGCCATGCATACACACACACAAACACAAACACACACACACACACTGACTCCTCTTCATCGGAGCTTCCATTGCTGAACACGCCTTGCTGCTTGAAAACTGATTTAAATCTCCTTTCCGAAAATTGGCATCACTATAATAGTGTAAGTTCCATTGATTCCCTCATAGACCTGTGATATATACCGAGTACATACCGAGTTTTCTCCCCCATCCCGTTTCTGCATCTGTGGTCAAGGGCGGGGGAGGTGGACCGGGAGGAAGTGGAATGGACTACAATAAATTTGCAATAACTGTCTCTTAAATAGTGTGTAAATGCATTTCCCTCCCTCTCCTGGACATGAGAGACCAGCAAACAGCAACGGAGGACAAGAAGAGCTCCAGGAACCGGCAACCGCAGTTATAAATAAATCTTGGTGTATGTAAAGAACTGAATCCAGGGCAACTCTGTGAAATTCTATGGCAAATAAAGAGATTTCAAGCTGTTCTATATTATGATTTTATTTGACCATTTTATTAGTATTTCCCTCTTAAAAGACCAACTGCAGTCAGTGTTGGTGTGGACTTTCCTGCAGGACTTTTCAATCCATGTGCGGTATGAGAGCGCCTGGATATCCGTGTGACAGAGAAAGATTTGTGCAAAATAAATCCCCATTTATGTGTGTGAGTGTGTGTGTGTGTGTGTTTGCATATATACAAATGCGGACTATAGAGCATAAGAAACATTTCTGCATGGTATATACTCACATTAATATGAACCTTCTGTGTTTAACTAGACGTTTTTTTCATCACTGCATTTACATTTATAGACATTTCTGGGCCCAGTAATGGGGGGGAGGCGGCTATGTTTAGCTCCAGATGTCTTTGTTTCTACTCTCTAGTAATGTTTTTTTTCTTGATTCCCCCCTCCTTTTTTTCCTTCCCACCCGTGCAACGATGATATATTGCAATAAGCCAAAATGGTGGTTAATGAGCAATATTGCAATATTTCCGCCCCCAATGTCATTACAGGCAAGGATGCTTAAGGAGCGCATTTCTGTCTGCCCTGACAAAGAAGTCAAAATTCTCCTAAGGATAAAGGATCAAGGATAAAGTCCCTCTCCCCCTCCTTCCCCCCCCCTTCCCCTTGTGCGAGGCGCAAATACAAAGTCAAGTACTTAATTCCTTCTCTTAAGCAAAACAAGTTCAACCCCAGGACGTAGGACAGAAGTGCAATTTTATGTTTGCATGTCAATAAGCCTCCCGCTCGTCTTTGCTCAGAGAGCCTCAATTTGCTAACTGGTACAAGATAAATAAGAAGAAAGTGCCTAACTAGTTTTATGCATGTTTTAATTATGAAGATGTGAGGGGTTTCTTTTATCACAAGCAGGGGAAGGAGGGGGGAAGAAAGGAAAGAAGGAGTCTGATATTTCTACACGTGTAGACTTACCTGTGGCACAGTCCTTATATAATTTCCCTTCAGTGCTTGAAAGTATGCGGTCTTTGAATAAAGGGACAACTGAGCTCAAAATAGGTTTTCTCATACAGTGGCTGATAACTTTTAATACATGTTATATTCAATTAAAATACTTCGAGGGGACCTTTGGGGTTTTATCAAACTATGGGGAAATCCACAAGTTTATATGCCCAAGTTTAAAACAGGCGAAAAATTTTAGTTTGCTTGTTAGATCCATTTCCAGTTTCGTCGTGAAGAAAGGATGGATTATCTGAACCAAAATGTTTTCTATTAGATGAGGTAAGGATTGCCTATATCTTTATCTCTATTTCCATCTATCTGCCTGCCTGCCTGTCTGTCTATCATCTATTCTGCATGCAAAAGTACTGGGTGGAAATTGTTCTACCTTCCACGCGCTCTCTCTTCTGTTGGCCTTCTTTCCAGCCAACGCTTGAGCCCCAAACGCCAAAGTAACAAACTTCCTCAAAGATTCAGAAAGTCTGTGCATATGTTTAATATAAAGATGTCTTAGGGTTGATTATTTCATAAGCTAGCCAAAACATATTGAAAGAAGTCCAGGATATAAAACTGAGGAGGAGGGTAGGAGGCAGGGAGGGAGAGAGAAGAAAGATCTTCAAATTTTACAGGGTGCCTCTCCACGGTGGCCTTCCCGATCCCAATCTCAGCATCCAAATAAGAAAGGAAGAAAGAAAGAAAGGAAGGAAGGAAGGAAGGAAGAAAGAAAGAAAGAAAGAAAGAAAGAAAGAAAGAAAGAAAGAGAAAGAAAGAAAGAAAGAAAGAAAGAAAGAGGAAAAGAAAAAGAAAAAGAAAAAGAAAAAGAAAAAGAAAAAGAAAGAAAAGAAAAAGAAAAGAAAAAGAAAAAGAGAAAGAGAAAGAAAAAGAGAAAGAGAAAGAAAGAAAGAAAGAAAGAAAGAAAGAAAGAAAGAAAGAAAGAAAGAAAGAAAGAGCCTGCAACAGAAAACAAAATGGCGTGCCACTTCAAGGTGCCCTTCTTCCTTTTCCAAAGCGGGCAGGCGGCAAAACCTTTCCAAGGTTAAGGAAAACTTCAGCCAAGGTGCAATAAGGCGCTTCTCCCCCAGTCCCAAAGTCCATTCGAGGTACCTTCACAGCGGCAGTTTTGTCTGGACAAAGGAGGCGACTAGTCTAGACATCGTCATAAAGCCTCCAGCCCTAAACAGCTTACTTTTCCTTAATGACCACCGTCTGGCCATAGAAAAAGACTTCCGCAGTAAATAGTAAACAAATAAGGGTGCCTTTGCTGAGCCTTTCTCCAGCTTTCCCCCACCCCCTCCCGCCACCCTTGCCCCGCGCGCACACACACACACGCTCTCATTCCGACCTCTCCCCTTCCTCCCCTGGCTCCCCCCTCGCTCTCCCTCCCTCCTCTCCCATCTTTTTGCCAGGGCTGCGACACAATGAAACTGGAGGCCTAGTTCAAAGTTTTTCTCCAGCTAAAATGGAATGCCAGTTGTAAAATCCAAGTTTATAGACCATGTGGGACTTTACAAGGGTATTAAGAAGCCGTGCGAGGTAGGACTAACCCGTTAATGCGCTTTCCCGGGGAGGGGAAAGAAGGAAGGGTGCCTTCCTTCCTTCCTTCCTTCCTTCCTTCCTTCCTTCCTTCCTTCCTTCCTTTTTCTTTCTTTCTTTCTTTCTTTCTTTCTTTCTTTCTTTCTTTCTTTCTTTCTTTCTTTCTTTCTTTCTTCCTTTCTTCCTTTCTTTCTTATTTGGATGCTGAGATTGGGATCGGGAAGGCCACCGTGGAGAGGCACCCTGTAAGATTTGAGACCAGAGAAGTGGCTCCGTTTTAACCTTCCTCTAAAACCGGGGCATCTAGCTGGAAAAAAAAACAAACCGAAGAAATATCCTAGTAGTGCATTAAGATTCTACTTGTTGCATGGGGGGGGGGGAGAAAAAACGGGAGGAGGGGTGCAAGAAGCCGGGAAAAAAAAGTGAATATATGATGTCTTTGAACTTCAAGGGAGTCAAGTCCATCACCTTTAACCCTTTTGTAATAAACCGGATCAGAAAGGCCCGAGTTTTCCCCCCACCTCCCAATGTTTCCGCCGACTGAGTACAAGTAGGTGGACTGGCGTGGGGTGTGTGTGCGTGTGTGTGTGTGTATGCCTGTGCGCGCGCGTGCGTGTCTGGGAGTGCCACCCAAATTTCGAACCCTACCGTGGCGTTTATGATCCTTCATATTTAACTCAGCTGCTCGGTCGTTTCATGCATCTAGAGAAAAGGTGGACATGAACGCATAGACACCCAGACACCCGTTGCCACATACGAGGTTTATGATTGTTATAAAACCTTTTAATATCTTAACGCATGGAAAGTTTTTATAACTTTGTTTGGCATAAAAGTTTTACAGCTCGAGGCAAACCCCTCCCGACGACCTCTCTTCTTTTCCCGGCCGTCTCTTCCTCTTCCGCCCCATTCCCACCCACCCGCCCCAATTCCAACCAGCTCTGAGTCTTTGCAGAAGGCGACTCTTTTTCCTCCCCCCGGCTCGGAGAGATCGGAGAAGAAAGGCTTCCTCGTCGGCCGAGGATTGCAGGGAAAAGCCACTTTAATGGCCCTCAGGCTAATTGCGGGGGGAACTCTCCGTCTGGCTGCCAACACACACACACACATATGCACGCACGCGCAAACACACACACGTACGCGCGCACACACACACACACACACACACACCCCGAGCGACCCAACCTGTTTCCTGCTCCTGCTAGGAATCCCGCCTGAACTTACTGGACGCTGTTTAGGAGGCGGTCTTGGCGGGGAGACTAGTGAGAAAGGTGAGGGGAGGTGGAAGCCAGCTTGGAGCCGGCTACTGGGAGGACCCACAGCTGCCTTTTAGGTCGGCTGGAGGGCAAGAAATGTCTCCTCCCGACGTTCTTATCGTAACTGTAATTTGCTAAAAGCAAGCTTCGCCTTCAACGCCGCTGGCGGGGGCCGAAACGGATTCGTCCCGGGTGGGTGCGAGAAAATGCCGGTGGGCTTCGGCGAGTGTATCTACTTCCTCTTGGGTTGAGGGAGGCTAGAAGCGGGGCAGGAGAGCCAGAGCTCTGGACAACGTGTAAAGCACACCCGCACCAGATCCGCAAGATACGCGTCCGAGTTTGACTGCCCGCTGAGTTTCTGTTTAGACTCGGGAACCTTGGCCAAGCTGGACCCACGGAAGCCCGAAAAGCCGCGACAGTGGCTTTGGGAAGTGGACTTGAAGCTCGCCCCTCTTCGCTCGGCTACGGACTTTGAATGAGGGAAGGAAGGAGGGGTGGGGGGTGGGGGGGGTGGCTGCTTTAGTTCACTTCTTTTCACGTGAACTTTCGCGCGAGGCACCTTTAAAGGGGCCTGAAAGAAAGCGAGCTTTTCTTTGTATGTAAATAAACCCGCCATCTCCCTCTTATCCCATTCT
The DNA here is from genome assembly GCF_049901735.1 of Notechis scutatus. Taxonomy (NCBI): domain Eukaryota; kingdom Metazoa; phylum Chordata; class Lepidosauria; order Squamata; family Elapidae; genus Notechis; species Notechis scutatus. The sequence continues at coordinate 140,400,000 of NC_142010.1, forward strand.
GCTAAAGGGATCCGAGACGGGTGTTTTAGAGCAATCCCTTTCTCAATAATTAAATGTGCCATTAATTCTGCTTCTTGCCTTATTTATTTATTTTTTGAACATCTGACTGGCACTAAACTTTTTGACAGAAGAGGCAGATTCATTGAATGAAAGATAGACAGACATAGAGATGGATAATAAATGGAGATAGACAGACAGACGGATAGATGGTAGGTAGGTAGGTAGGTAGGTAGGTAGGTAGAGATAGATAGATAGATAGATAGATAGATAGATAGATAGATAGATAGATAGATAGATAGATAGATAGAGATTCCTGTGCCGTTAATGAGGGACATTGGTCTGAACTAACGAAAACTACTCGCTTTTTCATTTTCCAGCTTTAGATAACATTTCTGAATAAATCTGAACTTTCTCTGAATCTGAAAAGAAGCCAGACATAGTTTTAGCCTTCTTATTAGAAGCGAGCTAACCCAGTCCTCCCTCAAGATGGCGACTCATTAAGGCCCTTTTTATGTGCTTTTAATAAAGGTGGGTCATATATGGCTGGTCAACATATGTTGGACTTAAGCACTGTTTCTGTGCTTGTGATAACTCACAAATCATACCATGAAATCACAAGAATGCAGCTTTGAGCCCAAGAAGGTCTTGGAATCTTTGCTACAGGAAATAAAATACGGATCACTGTTGCATAGAAGAAGCTGCTCAGAATATCCCTATGGTTTGTTCTGTTTAGCGTTTTGTGTTTTTGGGGTGTGTGTGGGGGGGGGGACAGTCAATGTTATTTGTAGCGTAGGAGAAAGGGGAGAAGGAAGGAAGGAAGGAAGGAAGGAAGGAAGGAAGGAAGGAAGGAAGGAAGGAAGGAAGGAAGGAAGGAAGGAAGGAAGGAAGGAAGGGGTCAATGCATTGGTCTTTTCTTGAGCTATTACTCTTCAATATTTTTAATGTAACTTTTAAGACTTGGTCCAAATGATCTTTGCAATAGCTGTCAATTAATTTTTCCATGAAGAACCAACAATGCAAAATCTAGAAAGGACAGAAGGCAACTAGGTCCAACACTGTACTTACACAATATCCAACTTGCCACCTCAATGCTAAAGGTCCACTTGGTTGAAGGAAATCCACCAGTTCCTACCGCTGATCTTTACAATATAGTGAGACAGAATAAAAAATAGATATAAGTAGCTAACTCTGGTTTTATGTGAACAATTGTCTCTCCCAAAAGGGGAAAGTATCATTCCTTTGAGAACAATGGGAAAGGGTAGAAAATAGGAAAAGGGAAGAGAGTATATATCTATATATATATATGTTGAAATAAAGCTATTTTTACATAGTCTTTCAAAGTATATTTAACAATCAAGAGTAATTGAAAAAGAGCCGCCCCTTCTGTAATTCACAGTAATCTTTGGGCTCTGCCTTTAAAAATAAACAAATCTTATATATTTTATCACTTTTAATTGTGTGTGTCAATTCCTTTTCTAAAAACTAATATCATGTCTAGGCTTCTTTCTTTCGTTCTATTTCTTTTCTAGTACATTCATTTTACGCAATAGAATGAAAAATAAAAATAAGTAGCTAATTCGGGTTTTATGTGAACATTAGAAAAGATCTTAAATGTACAGAAATACCAGAAATACCATTTTAAGTGGAAACGGGGAAAAATATCTTCCTATATATATTTTCACTTATTAGATAATTTAATTTCTTTTTTTAGCATTACTCCTTAATGTCTTAAAATGCTGATGCTAATAACATTAGCATGCTAGTTAGGCAAAGTGCTTTCGATTTCTGTGTTATGAAAGCATTTTCTGTCCCCAGATTAAAGTCACGCTTAACTTCTAACATGAAAATGGAATTATATAGCAAATGAGATATGTATGCTTTCATTTTTCATCCTAAGACGATGCGCTGCATTGTTCCCCGCTGGCTTCAGTTGAGCTACAATTGAAAAAAATGAATATTTTTTGTGTACAGAGCTGCATACATGTAAATATTTATCTATTTTAAACATAAAACAGTGTGCGGATAAATGTAATATGATCAGGAATGTGAATACTGTAGGAGGAAGCTATGCATGTCAACTTTAATTTCTGATCTTAAGCACAAAGGGCGAATACCTGCGTGTGCATGTGTATGTTCTATGTTGGGGGTAGTAATAACTAGAGCATAGTTTTGCAATACCACCTCAAGGCATATAATATAATTCCATAATTCTTCGACTTAAGTTACGCCAAAAGAAGGGAAACAGTATAAGACGGATTGTAAAGTTTGATAGATTTCTTGGGGTGATAGTTTACACTTTCTAAGCCAACATCTAAAGGGTTGGGTTTTATTTTTGCATCATTGTTAGTGTACTCTCATGTACTTTGTCATAAATCAGAATATTTATTTCCTTCGCAACATGGGGTATAATAGCAGCAGAAATACAAATTTAAGGTAATCATTAAAATGTTCCTACCAATTTTTTTCCGAGAAGTGAAAATGAATGCTTATCATAAAAAAAATGGCTAAGGGAGGGGAGGGGGAGCTGTTTAAACATATGGTGGGCACGAGAGGCATTTTGCTGTTTAACTCTTGATTAGATAATGGTGTGGGGGGGGGGGGAGAGAAGAGAGAACAAGTACAACAGGAAAAGTTTGAGGTAGGTGCTTTTGTGTGTGAGTTACAAAACAGCGAGCTGCACACGTGTATATGATTTTTAAGGGAAATGTGAAGCTTTAGATAGGGTTGTGCAGTATTCCTGCATATCTCCCTCCCTCCCTCCCTGTCCGTGTGTGTGTGTGTGTGTGTGTGTGGTTGTGTGTTTGCAGCCCACTCCTTCCTTGTCCTGTATTTCTGGGGCTGAAGTCTGTTCCAAGGGAAGCGAAGGGGACCTAGTTTCAAGATCTCTTTTTTTGGGAGGGGGGGAGGCGGTGTCAACTCAACGTCTGCCTTTGGCATTCAGAGAAAGAGCAATCAGACAGTGCAGACAATGGGAGACCGTCTGCAGATTGCTCCATATACTCAGGAAGGCAGAAAAGTGGCAGGGCGCACTTTATCCTGTTTCTTTGACTTTTTAAAAATTAATCACTTCCTGACTTTTACTTCAGTCAAATAATTCCAAATAACTACCAGGCCCAAGATAAATGCATTAAAGGAATCCAAAGGCACTCACACACACAAGCCAGCATCAATTCTACTTTGGTGTAAGCTGCCTGACCCTCGGTCAGCCGGCAACCTCAATCTTTCTTTTGTGGTTTTATTTTATTACTATTTTTTTAAACCTAATATGCGCTACACAATTTGTTTCTAAAGAAATGTAAAAAAGCCAGATTGAGATGTTAAGATCTCCCCACTTCCTGCATGTAGAGATTTCCCTCCATTTAAGTTTTAATAGCATTTGTTGGTATTTATTTTCCGCAATTAGAGTAAAGCATTTTCCCAATGGGGGTTCTACTTAAGCCGATGAATTTTATTTCTTTTTCCATTAATGATCCATGTTTATCATACTTCTAATTATTTTTTACTTTAAGTATTATTTGGACTTCTACATGCACTTGCTCTGGTTTACAGCAAGACCTCCATTTAAGGTATATGTTTATATGCACATACACAAATATAGTCTGAACTGAAGCTAAGAAGTATATTTTGATCTTTTAAATGAATCTGATGTTTTCGCCATTCCATTAGCCATTATAACAATCGGCTTGTGGAAAGCTTCAATTATCAACCCAATTTACACTGAAATTTTTTTTCCATGTGTTTGTACAGATAGAAACAAACACACTTCTTTTTTTAAAAAAAAATGAAGCAATCATAATGACAAATAGGAAATCAATATTTAATTTCTGCCGGCTTTACACATTCAAAACCCTTCTATTCTGTCTCCAGTTATATTCAATCTGATAAAAAGTCCTCAATGCTGTATAAATGAATCTCTGAAAAAGATCTGAGGGGGGGGGGGGGAATAGTATTATTTGACAGGCTTTTATCTCAGTGCAATTTGGGCTTCCTTTTTCCTATTTCCCATGAGGGAGAAAATGGAATTCAACACAGACAAGAATCCAGAGTGGAAAACATAGACATGGAAGACTTTGAAATGTATTGTCACTTCATTTTCATCTGGCCAGTTTTTCTCCCCAAAAATGCATCCATGAAGTGATCTCTTGAGCTTTGGAGCCAAAAATGATTGAGTTAACTATATAAACTGCAAAACTAAAGAGTGGTGGTGGGGAGAACTGGGAGAGAATGGGAGAAAGCTATATAGTGCCAAACTGTATTGGTCTTTAATTTATTCACCTATAAATGAGGAAGCATTGGCTCCCATGCTAAATTTTTATTCTTTGGCTTATAAATATTATGTGGAATTTTTGCGGGGATGTCATAAAACAGAACGATTTCTATCAAACTGTTTTGTTTTGTTTTTTAAAAAAAGACCTATGCAGAAAACACAAACAGAGGCTGTAAAGTCAGGAATCACTTTCCAAAGGAAGCAAATCAATGTTTAAAGTGCAGGAGAGCTCTTAGCATGTTGTATTTTGAATGGTGTGGCGGAGGGGTGGGGTGGGGAGGGCGTTTGTGTGTGAAGGGGGACTTGAGACAAATAGAATTATGTGGTTTAAGACTTCCTTGGCCTAAGATATTAAAACTTCTCACCCTTGAAGATCGGAGGGAGGAGGAGAGGGGTGGGGGATGAAGGTGGGGCCCCAAGCTTTGCAAGTCCTTTCAAAGCAACAGCCAAATTGAATTGTAAAACCAGGTCATTGAAAACTTGTTTTTTAAAGCTTGGCTGGCTTTAGGCAGCAATTCAGCCTATTTATTTATTTATTTATTTTTAAAAAAATCTAGATATATATTTAACCCAAACTGGCTAAATTCCACCTTTCCACATCTCTCGATCTTTTTGAGTAAAATTTCCCCCCACTCTTTATTTATCTGTTTTTTGAAAAGACAGCCAACCCACCCCTTGAAAATGACTCTGAACCCTCTAATCCTTTCAAATCCTTTGCAATGATCTTGAGGTTCCTCCCATTGAGTGATTCTGTTCTTGTGGTCATTATGATAAGCGTGATCATTATTTATCTCTTGATCAAAATCCTGAGTGAGATGGTAAGATGGTTTCTCAACTATACTCCTTCATGCCCACTCACACATAAAATACAGAGAAAACATCTCAAACTGACAATCATCAACAGGATTGTCAGTTTGGGATTGTAACATGTTAGTCACTTTAATGTACGCTAAAGAACAATTTGACTTAATTGCAACCCAATTTAGAAAATGTCCAATAAAGAGAGCAGCCACAAGAAAAAGCATCTCGTTCAGCATAACTTAATCTATGAGATAACATTTATTATTCTGAGATCATTAAGTTCAGAGAGAGAAAGAGAGGCGGCAAGGAGAAAGCAAGCATAAAAAGTAAAGCAAATGAATCTAGAATTAACTAAAGGAAACAATCATTTTTTTTGAAAAAAAAATCTTAGTGTGAAAACAATAAAAATAAAGATCAACTAAAATTGTGCATAAAATTGTAGTTAAGCACTCTTTATGTGAAATAAAAAAATACACCCTCATACACCTCACCATTTGGTACTTTATTTGATTGTGATAATTTCCTGAAAGAAGTAGGTGCCAAATCCACACAATCTTATAGAAAAGAATGCTGTTTTAGGTTTGTTAATGTACCTTAACAGTTTATTTACAAACTGGTATTTGTAACTGTATTTGTTGTGCTTATGTTTGAATTTCTGAAGAAGTGTAAATAGGGTTGATGCTTACTTTAAAATAATGGCACAGGTTATTTTGGTCAAAATTTAAGGAGGAATTTCCCTCCCCCCCTCCCCTCCAAATGCTAGAAGGTAAGACCCTTAAAGGTGAAATTCGTACAATAAAGGCAAGAAAAAAACTTTTGGAATAAACACTAAAACAGCACAAATGACTATTTTCAAATGGAAATCTCTTGCATGATTCATATTTCTTTGACTCCAGTTGATGATAACGATGACAATGATTTTCTAAATACTTTTTGGGAAGTAAACTCACTGTCCCACGGCGGCTAAGGTTGAATCCACAAAGTATTGAAGAAATTAGAAGACAGCGGAAAGAAAACTTTTCTGTGCATGTCGAGTTTAATTGTGGTGAAGAATTCAAAGGACCCAAAAGTTCATTTAGTGTTCGATTATTGGCTTATTTGTTTTTCTTCCAATTTTTGTATCTATTTAAAAGATGATAGATAGATAGATACCTAGATAGATAGATAGATGGATAGATAGATAGATAGATAGATAGATTCTTTGCTGACCTTTTGATTTGAATTTGACTTTGCTTCTATTTACGGGTTCACTTCCTTCATTTTCCCCCACTTCGTTGCAGACACGCGTTCGTTCGTTCATTGGTAAACAAACTCGAGGAAAAAGCGTGTCGCTCTCCTTTGTTCAATGTGAAGGTCCTGGGTTCCTTACCTTCCAGAAGCGGATAGATGTCGCTGTTGCTCCACGCAGGTTTTCTTCTCTCGCAACAACTTGACCCCGGTGACGTCACTGGCGTCTGAATCATCAAGGCCATTTTCAATCCTCATTGGCCTAGTTATCACGTGGTTGGGACCGATGCGTGGATAATTATGGTGCTGATATTTTTTTTTTTTTGCCTAAAAAAAAGATGTCAGCCCCTGGCTGTAGTATTCCTCTTTAAAACCCTTCTCTGAAAATGTCATGTCCCAACAATGTGACTCCTAACTCGTTTTTGATGGACTCGTTGGCTGGTACCTGCCGGGGAGAGAATTATTCCTCTAATCAAGGAATGTATATGCAGTCTGCGAACGACTTCAGCTGTGGAATGATGAGGAACTGTGGGATTATCCCGGCTCTTTCCAAAAGAGACGAGGTGAACCACGCCGGCGGGCTGTCCCTCAACACCTATCCGCCTTACCTGTCTCAGCTAGATGCCTGGTGTGACCCTAAAAATACTTACCGAATCGAGCAACCTGTTGCAAGGCAGCTGCCTTCCTGCTCCTACCCGACCAGTGTCAAGGAAGAAAATGCTTGTTGCATGTACAACGCCGAGAAAAGGGCGAAAAGCGCCTCCGAGGCCACCCTCTACCCCGGGCAGATGCCTGAAGCTTGCCTCGCTGACCAGGAGGTGCCCCTGCCTAGCTACTACCGCGCCACCCCGGGCTATTCCTCCCTGGAGAAGGCGCCCAGCGGCGGCAGCCCCAGCGCCTACGAGGCCGGTTTTGAACCCAGGGCGGGTCTCAGCCAACCGAGCGAGCGTCGGGAGCAGCCCCCGGGCCCGCCGCCGCCGCCGCCCGCCGTGCAACAGCCCCAGCCGCCGCCCGAGCGGTCACCCCCACCTCCACCTCCGCCACCCGCTTTTCTCGCCCAGCCAGGAGCCCCGGGGGGCTTCCCCGAAAGCGCCAAGCCGGACCCCAAGCTGCAGAACAGCCCGGCTGGCGACGTCAAGACCGAGAAGAATCTCCCCGTGGCCAAACCCAGCCCGTCGGGAACGGAGCAGAGCGGGCAGAAGTGTGCCCAGAGCAGCAGTGACAATTCGGACCACGAGGCGAAAGGTAAGGGTGATCCTTCTACTGGCTTCCCAGGAGAGGAACCCTAAGGGAATGGGCAGCGGTTCTGGTGGGAGTTATTCGGAAGTGGTTGTTAATTGTCGTTGTGGTGGCCGTGGTTGTTGTTGTTGTTGTTGTTGTTGTTGTTACTATTGGGCTTATGGTTTGAGAAGCAGAGCCCCCAGGCTCTGGGGCTGCAGACAAACTCCACCAACTTTTCTCTTTGGGACCTGTTTGCTGTCCTCTCTCGGAAGCGCCCGGCCACCAAGAAACGATGACAGCAAGAATCATCAACAGTAACAACAAACGGCCCCCCCCCGCGCCCCCCGTAAAACCCCTTTGAAAGAAGGCGCCGCAGTGTGGCTCAGTCATCATGGCCAGACGTGGAAGCCCCTGCCTGCCTGGCGTGCTGTGGTTTTCGTGGGGGGACATCAGCTGGGCTGACGGGGAGTAAGGGCAGGCGACGCGGTCGGGTTAACGTTGGCGAAGTTGATTTTGATGTCTCGGGCAGAGGATCCCCAAAGGGGTCGTGGCGCTGAACGAGCGAGCCCCTTCGGAGGGGCGAGGGAGTGGTTGGTCAAGGAGCGGTTGCAACTTCTTCAAACGTGCTCTCTGGATGAGCTTTCGCCCCCTTCTCTCCTCTCCTTCCCCCACCCCTAAAAAGCAGGCATTAAAGTTCTTTGGGATGTTGTGGTGGTGGTGGCGTGGCGTGGCCGTGGTGATTGTCTTGGGGAGAATTTGACTGGCGAGCTCTGGACTGCGGGCTGGGGGCGAAGGTGGCCGGAGGGGAGGGAAAGTGAGGTGGGCTGGGAACGGTTTGCCAAACACTTCAAACTGGACTTGGTTGTTGAGCTCCATTATCAAAGTTGCATGTTCCCTGAATCACCCAGGTTGCTGCTTCAAGAGTTGTTTTTGCGCAGAAACCATGTCTTCTCCCCCACCCTCCTCCTCTTCTTCCTCCTCCTCCATTTGCGAAGGTGTAGGAACCTCTGCTTGAAGTTAAGGTGTTCTGGGCAGGAGCAGCTCCCGGAGGAATGAAGAAGGGACTTTCACAGAAGAAGTTGACATTTACCTTGCAGGTGAAGCCTAAAAAGGATCCAGCGAATAGAAGGGTTGGAAAGGGCTTTAATATGTATTATTATTATTTATTAAATTTATATGTCACCTTTACTCCCAAATGAAGGAAGGGAAGAGAAGGAATGAAGAGAGTGGAAGCATTAAACGTGGGGTTTGTTTTCTTCAAAACAGGATTAATTTTAAGCAAAGAGTTCCTCCACCTTCCAAAAAAAAAAAAAAAAAAAAAACTATTGGGAATAGATACAGATAAAAAGGAAGGTGTTTCTTACTTTGGCGTGAACGACTCCATAGCCTCACAAAACCCAGCCTGGAATTGGAAGAGGGAAACGTAGAAAGCAAATAGAAACAATTTGGCTTATATGGAGTCCTGTACATTTTCTCAGCATATATACTTATGCTAGCATGCATGCTTTCACCAAGTCCTTTTTCACACATAAGTTGCTTGAATTCCACCAAAGAATACAAGCACTTTGTCCTCTCTATTTCTCATTTGATCTTATGTATATGTCTGTCTGTGTATGTAAATGCATGCATGGGTATAGATGTGCACACATATATATGCAGTCCATATGTGTGTATCTACATCTACCAATGTCTCCACCCACATTGTTATGTATTCATTTATATAGAACTAAAGTACGGTTTTAAAATGGCCTAAAAAGGATTTTCCAATCCTCTTCCGCGCAACCAAAGATAGATTATTTTATCTACTAATAAAATAAGAAAATATGCAGCATCAAGGAGATGAAAATCTCTACAAAACTATTCACCCCAAATGCTTTCTTGCTTACACTTTCTCCAGCGTCCTTAATTCACAAAAGTGAAATGAAGAAAAATAATAAAATGCGAGGTTGACTTTTGGGAGAAAGGGACAAGGGAGAAAGAGATGGGGGAAGGGGGGAAAAAAAACCCAACCACTTCATGATCTCTTTTAATCTCAACAGTAAGTTCTAATGAAGAATTTGAAATGTCCCACCTAGGTTTTTCCAAAGTTTTATTTAATTTTCTTCCTTGCGGAAGAAGAGAGCTATTTGCTGGAAATCCAACCGCTTTATATATGATGCCAGCAGGGGGATGAATTTTGATGGGGATGATGATGATGATGATAATAATTATTATTATTATTATCTTTCCACCTTCTCTTTGTCTTATGTGGCGTCTTCCTCTCTGTTTCTATTACTGTATATCCAGCACGCCCTTATGCAAGGTGTGGAAAGGGAGTTTAATGTTTTTTTTGGGCGAAAGGCAAACCCTTAGAAGGAACTAACAGGGTTCAATGGCAGAGGGCTAAACATGTGAAAGGCATTTCCATGCAGCCGAATTAGTTGGTCGGTTTTGGAGTAGCTCGCTGATCCTTCCTAAATTTGGAGCAAGAATTCGGACTCCTGGGACTCCCGTAGACAAGACAAGGCTTCAGGCTTTGCCCTCCTATTTGAAGGTGGAGAGCTAAGAGCACCTCTGCCACCAGTCATAAAAGATCCAAATTCAAATCTGAAGAGGTGTTTGTGAATTTGGAGGCCGAAGTGAACAGTTGGAGTTGGGCACCTCTGTGCGGAAAAAGGGATATTTAGAAAAAGTCGGGGTGTTGTATATGTGTGTGTCTATGTGTTACAGGCAGATAGGAAGATGGGTCGTTTTTTAAGGTACAAATAAATCTTGGTCGGTTTGTTTTTGTTTTTTTAAAAAGTAATATCGAAAGTTTACCTTCACTCATAATAAAACTACAGAGCTTTCACATCAAAGGAAAATGGAGTCTGGACTATGGGGAACGGAGGGAGTGGGAGAGAGAGAGAGAGGGAGGGAGAGAGAACCAACACAGACAGGCAAAATATTTCTCTCTATCCACCCTCTAAATCTCCCACCCCCACCTTGTTTGGCTTTTGAGGAGTTTTTAATATGAAGGGATAGTTTCAGAGCAGTGTCTGAGCCGAGAGCTTTTGTGGCGTGCAGGCAACAACTAATTAGGACAATCATGAAACCTCTGGAACTATTATTATTATTATTATTTAAATATATCTTTCCAAACCTGGATGGAATTGTGTAACTGTAGGAGTCTACTGATAGATCTGATGCTTTTAACATTTCGGTCTGTCCCTCAGGAAAGTCCTATTCAGGTCTGAATGTGTCATAGGCGAAGGGTGTGTGTGTGTGTGTGTGTGTGTGTTTGGGGGATAAAAAAATCCAGCAAGAGCTGGCATTATTGTGTAGCTTATGTCCAGGTGAATATTATTTAAAATAGGAGTGCAGCCCCAGCTTTTTGCGACCCCTTAGCTCCTGTTATTTGTCCGAATGCTTAATCAGACTGTGTGTTTTTTTTAATCGCTAAATGTTAAGTAAAAAAGGAGTTGGAGGTAGAACGCCCATTATTTTTTAGCAGTGGACAGAGAGGTTTCCCATTAGCCAAAAAAAGCTGCAGGGGGAAAAAAAAAAGTAGTCTTAACTCTAGGACGCTCGCTTTGCTATTCCAATAGATACTTATTTAATAATATTATTTTTAACAGAGGATATAAAGGCAGAAAACACGACAGGAAATTGGCTGACAGCAAAGAGCGGAAGAAAGAAAAGATGCCCTTACACTAAACACCAGACGTTGGAACTGGAGAAGGAATTCTTATTCAATATGTACTTGACCCGCGAGCGCCGCCTGGAGATTAGCAAGAGTATTAATCTAACAGACAGACAAGTCAAAATCTGGTTTCAGAACCGCAGGATGAAACTCAAGAAAATGAACAGAGAGAATCGAATTCGCGAACTGACTTCCAATTTTAATTTCACTTGAAAGTGTTCAGAGGAGGAAGGGACCGGCTATATGGGGAGAATCATTGCAAATCTTGTGCAGTATTTTTTTTTAATTATTATCATTATTATTCCCACCCACTCACCCCCTGGATAAACTGCAAGTGGAGCATTAGGAGGGAGGACGGGGAGGGAAAAAGAAGAGAGACCTCAGGCTAAGAGTTAAATTCTATAATTTGGGTATTTACAGATTATAGAGCGGAAATGCATTCATCAGTATGAGCATGTGAATATATATTTATAGATATATAGATATAGATATATATATATATATAGTGCCACAGTGTTTCTATATGTAAAATAAAGAACCAGCTGGTTGCTTACTAGCTTTTCAAACATCTTCTAAGGTGTTTTTAAGTTATTCAGAAACAGCACAAAGGGTGTGTTGGGGGCTTGGAAGACTGAAGGATCTATCTACATCTATGTCTTTTTTCTTTTTAATGTTTAGCACCCTAGCTATGTTTGAAAGTTTGCTTTTCACACCTTAGTGTAGCCTGACTATTGTACAATAATAAAAGATATCATGACGCCAATTAATTTCATACGTGGGAATGTGTGGAAACAGCAGAGAGAAGACATGCTTACTCAATGTAGTTTATGCAGTCTGCTTCCGGTGAGGCGGTGCTGTCACCCATTATATTTAAGAAAAAGGAAAATAATAAGGCAGCACCGCTATCTTATCTCTGGGGGGGGGGGAAGGGTGGAAAATGCCTGTGCTTTTTTTTTTTTTTTGGTGTGTGGCTTGTTATTTAAATATATCCTGTATGTGGAATCTGTGCATGTATCTTTCTATATGGAGCCAAATAAATTTCTTAGAACCCTGGACAACTGGGTATTTTTCAAAGTGATTTCCGCGCCCCCCCCCCTCTGCCAAAAAAAGCACGTCTCCCCCACCCACCCACCCACCTAGAGTATTTTTCCCCCCTAGTACTCATCCTTTTAAGGCTTTCAGGAGAGTATCCTAGCGGGTTTAATATAAGTGAGAGACCATAACGTTGATTTAAATATTATCCAGGTGACCACAATAAGTCAAGGTCATAAAACAGTAATGTCAGGACAGTCTTGGTAAGCGCTGGAGGTGGATTTTATGATCTGCAAATATAATGTGCCGCAGCAGTAAAAGATGCATTTAAAGGTGACTGTGGAGGAGGGAAGCAAGTCAGAAGCAGAGTAGCTTTCTTGGGATGAACACTCCTCATGGCTAGGGGTCCTTTTTCTGTCTGTTTTTCTTTCCACCTTTTTTTTTTCCTCCTTTCTTTTTTTTTTCTTTTTGAAAGGAAAGGCATGCTCCTTTTATCTCCTCCTCTGGAAGAGTCGTTTTCTATTATTAAGAAGAAGAAGAAGAAGAAGAACAAGAAGAAGAGAAAGAAAGAAAAGAAGGAATACACTTTTTTTTTTTTAAAGCCACCTCTTGCTCTCAGCCCAGCACAGAGAACAGGAATGTCACGGTGGTGGTGGAAGAAGGCGTGCAGAAGGTAAGGCAGACGGTTTCTTGGCTGAGATACATGGCTGAGATGCAAGTGGATTTCTCTCCCTGTGTGTGCGCGCGCGTGTGTGCCTGGGTTTCTCTCCCTCCCTCCCTCCCTCCCTCTTCCTGCGTCTACTCAAGGTAAAGGCAGCGTGGATGTGAACTCCACTTTGAGGCGATCTAGGCTTGATACAGATGGGGCGTCTGGTTTGGTGTCTTAGGACTTGGGGAGGGGGGGTTGGGATCAAGGGGGCTTCCCTGTGCCTGTGTGACAGCTCATTTTCGACCAGAATATGCATGGCTGAAGAACGGTGATGCATAGATTTCCATGTTGAACCCCTTGGCCACCAATACCCCCCCACCCTACCACACCCCTTCCTCTTCCTCCTCTTCCTCCTCTTCCTTTTCTTCTTCCTCTTCTTCACCCTCTTTTTTCCCCTCTTCTTCTTCTTCTTCTTCTCCTCCTCCTCCGCTTTTTAAACTTACTTCTGATGAAGTTGAGCTTTCTTTAGAAGGGACACCAAAGAGTCTGAGGGTTTTGGTTTTTTTGTTTTTTTGTTTTGGTTGGTCTCCAGAGGACTTTGGCAATCCTCAAACGCGTAGTAGTCGTCGTAGTTGGGTATTCTCTGAACGTGCCCTTTCGGTTTCAGAGTTTTGGCTGGCGCGAGCTCTGAAGAAGGGGAAGGCAAGGACATTTGGTGGCATTTTGAAATGTTGTGGGATCACAGACAGACACACAAGCACGCCCACGCAGAGAAGTTCCTTTGTGGATATTTCTTCCCCACCTCTTTTCCCTCCCTCCTTCTTTAACTGCGATGGCAATATGCAACGCAAAATGAATAATGTCAGACCGGAGCCAGTTTGCCAATGAAGGATAGTGGGTTGTGCTGTAATTCAGTATATACTAACAGCTCAACCGCAGACACACAGACAACTAGAGAGAGAGAGAGAGAGAGTTGATTGCAGATTTTATTAAAGAGGAAGGGGGAGGAGAGGGGGAATCTTAATGAAGTGATTAAAGATGTTGCCTTAATTCGAAGTATGTTTTCTTAAGAGCTTGGTTATTCCTTTGCTTAGCTTCTATAACGTGGGATAAGAAAGGTAGCTGTAGCATAGCCTACGAGGAGACTACAGATGCTTTCTTTCTTTTTCTCTTCCTTTCTTCCTTTCTGTCTTTCTTTCTTTTTCTTCTTCTTTCTCTCTCTCTCCCCTCCATCCCTTTTTATCTTTCTTTCTTTCTGGCAGAAATGACTGTGGATCTTTCGCCCTTTTATGCAGCTGTTCCGTGGTTTAGGTAGTTTCATGTTGTTGGGGTTGGCTTTTAACTCGGCAACAAGAAACTGCCTTAATTACGTCAGTTAGTCTTCATCAAGGGCAACATTCCTCCCCCCCCCCCCGCTTTTTATTTTGACCCCCTTTCCTTTTCCTTTGCTACTCACACGCAGCCAGACGAAAGAGCCCGAGAGCCTTTAAAGGCAGGGAGCAGGCAAAGCGAACAAATGGTCGTAGACAGATTTTTCTCTCTCTCTCTCTCTCTCCCACCCCCCCGGAAAAAAAATTAGCAAGAGGAAGAGAGAGGGGAAGACAGGAGGGCAGGGAGGCAGGTTCGCCAAACCTCGTAACCCTCTCCAGCTCACTACACCATTCACATACCTTCCCAAACAATTCCCCCAGCACTTGTGGCCTCTTCGTCTGGACTTCAGATGAATCTTGGCTGTTTGCTGTTTGTTTCTGGCCGACGGGGCTCTCCAGACGGACAAACATGGAGGGGGTCCCTCTCTTGAAAAATGCTCGGGTGATGAAGGCTTCTAACTTTGAGTTTCGGAATAATGGTCTGAATTTGTAGCCCAGAGGTTTTTCGGGGATCCAGGACCACCTTTGCTTCCCTTCTTGCGGTTCTTTCTTTTTTCTTTTTTTGCTTCCTGGTTTATGAAACGAGCTGAGTTTTGTGAGAAGTGAAGGGGGAGGAGGGCTGTGATGTGTAAAAGACCTCAGTTGATATGAACGCAGGTGCTCGAGTAAATGGCCGGGGAAGACTGAAATTACAGCCTTTTTTTACTCCCAATGGCAATCTACTGCTGGTATAACCTGCCCAGGATTCTGAGATTCCCCTTCGATAAATTATAGCCTTATTATGTTCCTTGGCTTGAAGGTGGTTTGAAGAACAAAGCGGAAAACGGTACTCTAGGTTTACAGACCCTCCTCGGGGTTTAGCCACGGTGCCTCTTTAAAATGAAGGTGGAGGGGGGGAGGGAGCTAAACCACGAGCTCAAGATTTGATTCAGTTTTCTGAACGCAGTCTGGATTACACTCCGCTTCTGCCCAACCCTCTACCCCTGCCTCCGTTCCCACTGGACTCGAGAGCTAGGAAAGATAAATTAGCCCGTTAACGAAGACTGGCCGGTGTTGGGATGGACACGTTGTTTTGGCAAGAGGTGTTCGCTGTTGCTTTGGTGGATCGGAGGACGGTTGAGATTGAAAGCCGGGCTCTGTGTGTGTGTGTGCGTGAGCGCGGATATTTTCAGAAAAAAAGAAAAAAAAGAAAGAAATCCAAGATCCCAGTGGAAAGAGAGAGATTTTTCGCTACTGCTGCTTAAATGAGCTTTATCCTTCCAGATGGAGTTCAGGTTGATATTCGGGGGGAAAAAAAAAATTCACGGAGATTTATACCACCACCACCACTACCATCCAAAAAGAAGAAGAAAAGTGCCAAAGAGACAAGCTAGCATTGGAGGAAGAATTCCCCCAGTGTTCTACAACCCTGAATCCATGAATCAGGGCAGGAAACGAGTTAGCTAGAAAAAAGCAAGGGACAAGGGCAGGAGCCTGGGGGGCGAGAGAGGATGCATATAACTACTTCTGGTAGACAAGAAATACATTTCCGCAGCTTAAGTGCAAAAGGTGTGTTGGGAACCCTGTTCCCAGTCAAGCTCTAGGACTGTTCCTTTCTAAACACAAAATTTTTATTAGAAATAAAGTCTCCCCCCCTCCACCCCAGGGAGGATGTACCTCTGCTGTTTCACTAGAGGGGAGTTATTTTGCTACAGCTGAAATTCTCCCCCCTGTTTTTACTGTGGGTTCCCCCCACCCTCTACCGTCCCTTCTGAACCCTCCAGCTCCCAAGCAAACTTTCAGCAGTCGATTTGGGGAGACCTGAGTCCCTGAGACTGAAGGGTGGGGTAGGGTTGGGGTGCACGGATTCCCTTCCTAGAAGGAGAGGGGGCAACCTGGTCTTGACAAAATACCACAAAACGGGTGGGGCTGGAGGCAAGTGTGTGTGTGTGTGGGGGGGCGACTATAAGTTGTCAGCCCAATGGTCTACTCTACTACATCCTTTTCTCTTATTTCTGGTATGAAATCCAAAGCCCCGATTTGGGGTGCTGCTGCTAGCGAATGTGCTGGGAGCTCCCTTCTTGGAAATCTCTCTTGCCCCCTCCCCCCCCAATGTTAAATAATAACACCCACGCTCGCCCTCCGATTTTTAAAACATTTTAATAAGCGAACGCAAAGCTGGAAAAGGCAAAAAGTGCGCCCATTGTGCTTGCTTAGTGTAAAGTCACGGTTCTGCAGATAAATGGCTCGGTCAAAGGCTTTAATTATTCTTCAATTAATTATTCGCCATGGTCCTGAGATAATTGAATGATTTCATTATGTGCTATAGATAGAAACGTGTTTCCGTCTTCCTGTAAATGTGCCCTCTATAAGTAACATAAAGAATGGGATAATGGTACTAAGTACCCTTCAGTCATGTGTGGCGTAACTGTTTATATTTGTGTGTGTGTATATATATATATATATTCATGTATATGTGTACGTGTGTATACATATATATGCATCTACGTATGTGTATATCTGTGTATATACATATATGAGTGTATCTCTATGTGTTTCCCACATTTCCTCTCATATAGGGGCGAGATCTAAAGTAATGTATGTTTAATCGACCCAAGTCAAAAAAATGTAATAAAAATTAAACCCTCCCCTACTGTGTGTTCCCTTTTAAATGGTTCTATTAGAGCTGGGTGTGAGTGAAGAATGTAGAGACTTAAACATTATTGCAGCCTGCTTTTTAATCTCCAATGTCAGAACAGATGTAATTAGAAAGATTTCTTGCTGTTTTGTGCATTTCTCTCTCTCAGCAAAATATTGTTTTTTCCTTGCTTGCTAGATATGTTTCGTTCTGGGAGGGGGTTGCTGTTGTTGTGCCTATAAAATATTTGCAACCTCGTCGTGCATTTCCAGTGTTGTTCCTTTTTTCTCATATGTGTATATGTGTGTGTTTTTCTCTCTCTGTGTTGCTGTAATTCTGCATTTCACAGCAGGTGTGACTTCAAAAAGTTTCTCTTTTGCTGTTTAGAGTTTGGTGTGCCAAACCTATATGCAAACTTTCGTCCAGTTTTATCTTGGTCTCTCTTTTTTAAAACATTTATGGAAGATAAATATGGTAGGGAAAAGAGGTGGACATGTCTAAGCAGCTACACAGTCAAACACACTGCTGTATGTACAATATAATGTATACAATATAATGTATAAGTATTTCTGTAAGTTAATATAATCTATTTAAGTTGATACAATACATGTGCATACCTATTTAAATACAGTGATTGCTCAGTGGATGCTCCCAAATAAAGTTCTTTGCACGTATGCCTTTTTATTCTTATGCACTACACTGTAAGTGTTGTTAAGCCTGTGTTGTATTGCATTGAGACACAAGTCTTTCTCTGAATCATGTGAGTACCTTGTGCATTCTATTCTGTGTATAAAATAAACATGTATCACGGTAGATGGCCATATAGGCAGAAGTATTTACAGCAAGAGAGCGTGAGGAAGAATCATTTGTACAAAGACCACGCATAACCTGGGGAAGGCAATAATCCCAAAATAAGCTGTTTTTCATTTGACGGAGGAGGGGTTTTTTGGTCTCTACAGCGCATGCAACTGCAAATATGTATTGTTGGCGGAAGGTTTCTGCTTCTTTCATTGCACACATTGTATGCTTGCTTTTGGGTGCGTGCCCATCAATAAAAATTCATTTTAACAGCGGAGCGGCGAATGAAAGAGTCATATCTATATCTACATCTATATCATCTCCTTGCGCGCACACCCACACCCACACTCGTTGCCCGTTGCCATTCGCCTTCACTTTTGAGCCATGCTGCAGTTCCTGGAAAGTTCAAAGGAACATTCTGAACCGTTTCCTGGAAAAAGGGAAGGTAGGCGTAGGTAGCAGTGGTTGGCTGGCTGGCAGGCAGCCGTGTTGAGCTTGTCAAGGGAAAGTTCTCCTGACTCAGCTCTCTAATAGAGGCTGCTAAGGGCAGCAGGTACCATTAACTGAGGACAAGGCCTAGCCCTGGGATTGGGGTGGGCGGTGGCTGGCGCTGAAGAGTGAGGCTACTAGCATGCCTTGTCTCTGCCTTTGGCTGAAACTTGCCCTTGTTTATAAATTCTCTCTCTCTTTCTCTCCCCTCCCCCCCCCCCTTTATGTGAACTAACACCTATCTGGCTGCAAAGGTCCTTGGCAGCAGTAAGGCTGAAGCAGACCACAAGGAAACTGGCTTCTTTGTGGGCCAGGGGCATCATTCTGACCAGCCATGATAGAAAGAAAGAGAATGCTGGAGTGAGGAGGGTAGACTTTTTTTTTTACAAGAAAAAAACAGAGAAATAGGTGGGGATAGTCTCCTCTGATTTTTATTTATTTTTACAGACACTCCATTTGGCGAGGTCTGGTGTGCGCTTTTATTTTATTTATTTATTTATGTATTATTTTTTTAATGTGGCTCCTGCTCCCTCCTGTCTCCAATGCATTCTGTTTTGAAATCTATCGGTTGTAGGTATTTGTATGACCATTTTCTTTGTTTAAAAAAAGAGAGAGATTTGAGATTATGGCGCAGAGGACCAACCGTTTTTTTTTTATGTCTCATTTAAAACACTGTTGCCCTTTGATGGCTCTCAACTTCATCTTGCATTCGGGAATTTCCTGCTGCTGCTGCTGCCATCCTCTTCCTCTCCTGCTCCTCTGTTTCTTCTTCTTTTTCACCCTCCTCCTCCTCCTCTTCTAACCTGAAATGTTCAAGAAAAACACCCACAACACAGTGAAATGGATTAGTCCTGAGGTTTAATTGCACTTCGGAATTTATTGTTCTTCTATCCCGGCCACCAAAGCACTAAAAAACCTGGCATCTCAAGTCATAACATCTGACAAAATCCTTCACAACAAGGAAGAGAGTTTTTAAGGGCAGGGAAAGAGGAAGGGATTAAACAGGTACAGACTCCTGAAGACTTTACATTTAAATTAAACGGGTACATTTTAAAGCCTTCTGCTTTCTTTCCACCTCCCTACCTTTTATCCTTGGCTTAAACAGAAAGAACATGCCCCACAGGAAGTAAAGTTCAATACCCCCATTATTTCCTCTAAATAAATCGCTTGTGCAGAATTATCTCTGAGCCACGCCGTTTAGTAAGAAACCGAGATATCTTTGCCCAGCTGAAATGACGTCGTTGCCGTTTTTTTCAATAGCACCTTCATCCTCATCCTCATCCTCACCACTGCTCCCACGGCTATCGCTGCTCCCATTGTCCCTCTTAGAGCAGCGAATAGAGTTTCATTGCTCTGGGCATCCCAAAGGGAAAAAGCAAAAGCAAATAAAAAATAAAAAATAAAAATCCATTGGGATGGCAAGAGAAGCATCGGGGAGCCCCGTTCTTTTCCTCCGCCGCGTTGATATCCATAAAAGCCAGTGGAGATGGGAAGTGGAAGGGAAGGCCGGCAATTCCAGCCCTCACCCACCGAAAGCAGGACCCATAAAGAATAGGCCACCACAAGCCCGGCCACAAGCCTCCAGCCTCCTCCTCGCCGCCTGTTTTTCGCTGGACGTCCGCCCATTGGATTTCCACACCGTCCCCTTTTTCTTCAACTCGGTTGCTTTCGGCTGCGGGGAGTAGGAGGACTAGGGGAGAAAGGCGTCCCCAGGCGGGGAAAATAGTCACCGGTTTTGGGACCGATCAGCTCCCTCTTCTTCTTATCAACCCCGCGATGCTTTCGGTTTACAACCGCGGGGCCTTGCAGGGGAGGAGAAAGCGGCTTCAGCGGTCCCTCGGAAGAGTGAGGGGGCGGGAGTGTGGAGGAGTGGATTTTGTTTTTTGGTTTTAATCCGAACTTGACGGTGTTTATTGAGATAATGGAGCAACCGGGACCGAAGGAATGCGCCCCAGGGGTGGCCACGGCAGGTCAGAGCGGAGAGGGGCGAGTGGATCTCTTGAGTCCCTGGAAACCATGGGTGTCTTTAACTCCAGAGCTTGCTTGCTCCGGTTCCGCCTTCTCCTCCCACGGTTTCCAAGCCTGAATCCAGCGGCTGCTCAGGAATTCTGGGAGCCAGCCCCCCCCCCTCCTCCGTGGGTTGAGGGTGAAGTCGTGGTTGCTCCCACGGACCTCCCTCCCCCGAGACCTGGAGTGGGCAACTAGACCAGGTTGGGAGCTGTTGAGAGCCCTTCGCTCGACCTTCAGCGCTTTTCTTGGAAGAGAAGAGTAGGACTAAGGTGCTGGCAGAGGCGGTGGCGTCGTCGTCTGAGAGGGGCTACCCGGGTTTTAGACTTTTGAGTCCGCCTCTCAAATTAGGGGAAACTTTTATTTTCCAGGAGCCCAAAGAAAGAAACGGGGAGCGCAGAATTCGGAATGCCCCGAGTTTGATATCCAGATCAGATCGATGCGGAACTGCCTATGACTCTCTCTCTCTCTGTGTGTGTGTGTGGGCTTAAAGGAAGGACGCAAGAAGAACTGTGCAACCGTGCGTGTGAGTGTGCACTGATGTACGAGTGTGCGCTAGGGGGATATAGGTAGCTGGCTGCACACCAAACGTCAGTTTTTTCTACCTAAACAAAACTGGCAGAAATCGCTTAGAAAATAATAATTCATCAGTGTCATATTTAAATTGAGGATCGATAAAATCTCCAGAGGGGTTCACGTTACTCTTTTTTTCCTCATGCACGTCACAAATGACAATCGTTTTTTTAAAAAAAAAAACACGCAGCTTTTTAAAAACGACTCTTCCTTTCTCCCTTTTTCCTCGCTTTTAAAGACAATTGTGTGTGTGTGTGTGTGTGTGTGTCTCTCTCTCTCTATATATATATATAGAAAACACACACACATATATATAATGTATATACACACATATTATGTTATATATATATATATAATATATATATAAATTTATATTCACATAGAAAATATATTATTATATATAATCATATATTATATAGAAAATATAGAAAACATAGAAAATAACCTGGACATGCCACGTTCTTTTAAGGGCTTTCTACTGTACCTCTTATCGAAGGGCAGGATTTTGCCTTCTGAGGTGGGTAGATCTTTGCCCTGCTACCTGGATAACTTGATGCAGAATCTGGGCAGAGTGCATAGAAATGTAGGCAATGCAGCCCGTTTGACTTCTGCAACTGGAAATTCTTGTCCCCAAAGAAGAGCATTCAAAAATATGAACACTCCCCCACTCCTCCCAGCCCACTCTGGCAAGGTTAACTGAAAATTTGTCCCTTTCCAGAATGGTGCCCATTTCAAAGATGGAGGCACCTTTCCTGGTTAGGAAAGAGGAGTTTGGAGAAAGATGATGATGATAGATAGATAGATAGATAGATAGATAGATAGATAGATAGATAGATAGATAGATAGATAGATAGATAGATAGATAGATAGATAGATAGATAGACAGACAGACAGACAGATAATCGATAATAGACAGATAATAGATAATAGATAAGGTAGATAGATGATATAGGTAATAGATAAGATGGATGGATGGATGGATGGATGGATGGATGGATGGATAGATAGATAGATAGATAGATAGATAGATAGATAGATAGATAGATAGATAGATAGATAGATGATAGATAGATAGATAGATAGATAGATAGATAGATAGATAGATAGATAGATAGATAGATAGATAGATAGATAGATAGATAGATAGATAGATAGATAGATAGATGGATGATAGGTAGGTAAGTAAATAGGCAGGTCGATAGAATATTTTAGATGCAAAGGCATGTCTTTCATTTTATTTTCTCTGCAGACAATGTCCTTCTGTCCCTTTCAATATCTTATGTTCCCTGGCATAGCATGACTTCCGGAGGGCACTTGCACCAAGATCTTTGCACCCTGAGCTCTCAAGGATCATTGCCCCAGGACAACCTGCAGCCCTGAGGGGAATTGCTGTTGTTGTTGTTGTGTTTCGGGATAAGAGGGGTCCCTTGTAAATAAAAGTGCCAACTTTCACTTTTCAGCTGCTGTCTCCGCTTTCATTCCATAAATGCTTCTTTCAAGGATATTTCAATGACCTTGCTGGCTTCTCTTGTTCTATGGTTGCCCTGGGCCGTTTTACCTTCTTTTCTACTCATAATCTGTTATTCTGGATTCGTGCGTTAGTCCCTCTTTTTATGCTTAATGTTATCCTTGTGGTTTACTCTCTGTATAGGATTTACATGCATGCATATGCATACATACATAATGTGTGTGTGCGTGCGTGTTATATATTTTAATATATAACATATATCTTAAAAAAGCAAAAGAAAGCAATTTCTTCACCCATTCAATTTGTCAATCAGTTGGAAGACTGATTTTTTGCCAAGAAAATTGTATTTCTTCACTGCAACTAAGCAAGGATTTCATATGTTTTATATCTTCCTTTGCACCCCTCCACCCACCCGCCCACATGCTCCTATATTTCTATCCACATAAAACCTAGAGGTAAGATTATCAAAGCATCCTAGGTACTAACTCCCCCCACCCCCCCACCCCAAGATTCAGAGCGGAAAGATGAAGTCCTTAGGGAACTGTGATTGACAGACAAACTGAACTCAAGGCAGGCCAAAGGACACCTTGGGGTTCCTACAGGACAATTTCTCCTCCAGAAAGGGCAAGGTTGAAAACTGGAAGGAGGACTGTGGACAGAAGGGGGTTGGTTAGTACAGGATTTGCAGCAAGACCGGTTCCAAATCTTGGGACACACACCCACACAGAGACACCCACACAAGCACCCAAGGACACACATCCAAACCTTACAGTATTTCTGTAGGGAATGAAATATAGTTTTACTACTCCCGCCAGGGCAGGCTGAGGCACACAGATTAAGAACTTCTTGAGTTCATATCCATTCAGGAATCTTCAATCAGGTCAATCAAACAACTTTTCCGGAGTCTTTTTCAAGGGAGAAGAAAGGGGGGGGGGGAGGAGGACAATAACCAGTGAATAAGCACTGAGAGGTCTTCAGGAAATGGCTCTGCCTGCTACTTTGCCTGCCCGCCCAAATGCACCTTCAGATATATTTTTTTTTTCCAGCAAGCAGCCTAAAAATAAATCCACTGCCTGCTCCTGTATCAAGAGGAAAACTGAGCCCTTCAGCCTTGAGTGTGTCCCTAGTGGTTACTCCACCTCCCTGGGGCACACGTCGTCCCCCCCCTCCTTTGCTGTCCTTTGAATGTCCCTTTTCTCCCCCCACCCTACTCCAGCCCCATAGCGTCCACTTCTCTTAAGCCTTGCAGCCCCCTTCCCTCCACTGGGTTGCAACTGTACCTCACTTCCAAGCCGCCTCTGCTGTTATTGTATTGGAAATCTTGGTTCTTCTTGGACAAAAACCGCAAAAAAGGAACACACGAGGTTGTGGTAGCTGCCGCTGCCTCTCTTGTTGTGTTCTCTTGCCGTATTCTTGAACAGAGGGTGTGGGGTGAGGACACACACACACACACACATCCTTTTTGCAGATTTCTTTTCCAGAGCCAGGGACCAAAGCCACCCTTCCAGACCACTAAGGGTAATAAACTATACCGATCACCTTACTCTACCAAGCCAAGGTTATATATATTTTTTTTATCACACGCACGCGCCTGCGTTCATCCACCCACCCACCCACCCACCCACCCACACATACGTGTTTTCAGGGAAGTTCTGCAAATCGATTTAATCGAGGGAAAGTTTCAGATATTTTTAATGCGTGCACGCACCCACAGACACACATTAATCTAGGAAAACCGAATAAATTGTTTTAAACAAACGCACCCCTAGCTTTCAGTTGTCTTTCAGTGGCAAAAGCAAACTCCCTCACTCCTCATCATTGAAACTTACTCGAACAGTTTTATTTAGTGAACGACACATTCATGAACAATCAAATGATCCTCGTAAAATTTTTATTGAAGGACATAAAAAACATCTACGACTACTTGCCGAATAATGTAGCCTTTTGGGAAGACGAATGCCATTTTTTTTGGGGGAGTTCTTGCTATTTTCCAGTCTCTGGTTTTTTGTTTTTTTTACAGAGTCATCTTCTTCTTCCTCCCAGAAAGTGCGTGCGTGTGTGTGCGTGCGCGCGCGTGCGTGTTTTTTGTGCGTGTGTATGTATATGTGTGCAATTGTGTGTGTGTGTGTTCACCCAGTCTCTCCCTCCATACATACACACATATGTAGAAAAGGATGGTTTTATCTGGCAAAAAACCCCAAACGAGTGTGTATATGCATATATGTGGGAATATACACACACATATATATATATACATACACATACACACACACACACACACACAATGTATATATATATATATATATATATATGTATATATATATATATATATATATATATATATATATATATATATATATATATATATATATATATATACACACACATACATATACATATACATATATATATATACACATACATATACATATACATATATATACACATACATATATATACATACATGAATGTAATTAAAATTCAGGAGCGGTGCCGGAGAGGCTGAGAGCTAAGGAGGATCACTGCGTGAGGACCTGTCATCTCCTCCCCCTTTAAAGATCTTCCATGTAATGTATCCATTATCGAATACAAGCCGTAGAAGCAGAGCGAGTAGACAGAGACAAATTGCGTCAAGAAATAGTTCCTTGTGCTACCTTGCTACACCAGCTACCTTACACCCCTCATTAGCAGCAGGGCTATGGAAAAGCCAGGTCGCCCAGGAAGCCAGCCAGCCAGCCAGCCAGCCAGCCAGCCAACGAGCGAATCGCCTTTCAGCTTACGACACGTAAGATCCGACCGCTGCTGCTAATAACGGCATT
The DNA here is from genome assembly GCF_049901735.1 of Notechis scutatus. NCBI lineage: Eukaryota > Metazoa > Chordata > Lepidosauria > Squamata > Elapidae > Notechis > Notechis scutatus. Next base: position 140,424,999 of record NC_142010.1, read on the forward strand.
ATTTCAAGAGTTTGATGAAAACCCAAGTCGCCTCGGCATTATTTTAAAAAAAAAGAAAGAAAAAAAATAGAAAGAGGGCGAAAGGGAGAAAAAAAAAAGACCTGCGGATTGATCTACACTGTATTTTGGGTAAATATAATCACGTGGGACCTCGGAGCCAATGGCACGCTAGGAAAGGCTGAAAAAATAATTACCTGCCCTGATTGTTCTATGAGAAGATAAAAAGTACACATACAGTTCATACAATAATCTTATGAATGTAAAAGAGGGGGGAACAATGTCGGCTTCGGGTCCCATAAGCAACTATTATGTAGATTCTCTGATTAGCCACGAGAGCGACGACTTGCTGGCGTCCCGCTTCCCAGCTACTGGCTCTCATCCTGCAGCAGCCCGACCGTCAGGATTGGTACCGGAGTGTGCAGATTTTCCGTCCTGCAGCTTTGCCCCCAAACCGACCGTGTTTACCACCTCGTGGGCTCCCGTGCACTCCCAGTCGTCCGTGGTTTACCACCCGTACACCCACCAGCCACACATTGGAACTGACACTCGGTATATGCGCACTTGGCTGGAGCCTATCTCCGGCGCGGTCTCGTTCCCAGGTTTTCCAGCCAGCAGCCGGCACTACGGGCTTAAACCCGACGCCTTCCACGGCCGCAGGGACTGCGGACCGGGGGATGGACGTAGTTATCCGGATTATATGTACGGATCCCCGGGAGATCTCAGGGACAGAACCCCGCAGACTATACCCTCTCCGGAATCTGAGGCCATCGCTTCCAACAAACACAAAGAAGAAAAGACCGAATTGGACCCTAGTAAGTCGAAGTCATTCTTGTTTACAACCGGGAAGGCATTACCGCCTCCTGGCACAGTGCTCAATAAAAAGAAATTACCTTTGCTGTTTAGAATTCTTGGCGTCCTTCCCTTGGATCTCCAGCTACAAGGGCTGACAAACCTGGGGGAAAGCTGGTTTATTTGATTTGGGAAAGGAGGGCGGCAGGGGGCGAAGGGAGGGGGGGGGGAGAAAAAAAAAGGAATTTTTTTTTAATGAGCATTATTATTGTTACGGGATCTGGATGGTTCCGTCGTCCTCTCCCGCTTGCTTTCCTTCGCATCTTGGCTACTTTGTTTGTTCCTCAACCAGCCCCTAACCTGCTTTGCCCCTTCTTCCTTGCATTTAAGTCCTTCTGACTTTTGGAGGAAGGAGTATGGCAAAAGCCATCCAGGGGTATGTGGGAGGAGAAAGAATATTGGGGTGTTGATGTGTACTGAAAAGCAGGGGGGATTGGTGAGAAAAGCCTCTTAGAGGGAAACAAAAACAAACAAACCAACAAACCCAAACTCCAGACAATAATTCCCCTAGATTTTTGCCTCCATCCAGAAAGAGGACCGAAAAGTTAGGGATGGCACTGAGAGGGGAGACAGCAAAGGAAGGAAGGTTGATCAGAAATCAAATAACTGTTGGAGTTTAGCAAACGGGGAGGGAAGTCCAAACATTTGAAAGTACAGTTAATAATACACATCATCTCCCTCCCTTTCCATTTTTTTTTAAAAAGAAAAATAATTCTACAGTGTAACTTACTAATAAAGGGAGTTAAAAAAAGAAAAGAAAAGAAATAACCTTGAACACTGTTAAAACAACTGAAAGGGTCTCCAAGGGATTTGTGCTTTTGCTTTGCTTTGCTTTTTTTTTTTTTTTTAAAGTAATCATTCTTCTGCACAGTGAAATGTTCATTTCCTAGTGGACATCTGCCCTTTAAACGTGGGAGATTTTTTTCCCCCCCTCTTGTGTGCAGTCGGTGGGAGGTGAGATACAGAAAGCAAAATAGGTGGAATTAAGATGACTCTAGTGCCAAGAAATAATGCCCACTTGTTTATTGATTCACATGCCCCGCAAAAGAGATGATGCGTGTGCATTTTTGTGCCCAGCTAGAGATAAACAGAGCTGCTCTCTTCCCCTTCCTTTCTGCTCAATAGACAGATTCCCATGCCAGGTGTGTAGAAATCCTTTCAGGCCTGATAGGCTGGTCAAATACTGGCTCATCCTGATAATTTTAATTGTATAGGCAGATCTACAAATTGGTGGGGGGGGGGGGAGAAAGGGAGACAGAGAAAGAGACACAGATCATGGATTAAAAGGAGACTACTATCAACAGCATATTCATTACATCCAAATTTCACCCAAGAAACAATTAATCCGAAGGATGAATCAAATCCTTCTGAGAAAGTTGTAAAGAGGGTCTCCAAGGGATGGGTTTCAGTGCTCAGAAATATCTATATATATATATATTTGGCCACCACTAGGCTTCTTCTGGGGCACTAGCTGATATATATATATATATTCTCATTCCTTTTAAAATTGCTGGCAGCTCCATCAGTGGGAAGTTATAGGGAGAGAGTTGGAGAGCCAGGGTTGTAAACAGAGTTTATGGGCCTATGAAGTGGTGGGAATTTAGACTTTTCATGATTGTGTTCTTGAGTTATCCTTAATTGAGGCATATTATTATTTTTATTGTTATTACAACCTCTTGGCCCTAGTTTTATTTGAGAATTGCAGCTTGTGGGAGAGAATGATTGCCAAATGAAATAAAACGATAGAAAGAGGGTGCAGAACAGAACTACTTAAACTCACTACTGTTTAGTGCCTCCCTGCTTGCACAACTGATGAACACACAGTGCACGCTCAGTTCCTCTAAAAGAATAGATGTGCCCTTAGAAATCCTGAAGGTCATTTCAGGCTTGAGCAGTCCACGCTCACTTGTCTAAAGAGACTTTAGAAAGGAGACTTTAGATAAGTACTAAAATTATAAGGACGGGATATGAATTTTGGGCAATTTCTATTTGAAGGCACTGCCATCAATAAATGCAGATCTGGGTAAGGGCTAAAATGAATAAACAGAGGTGGGTAGGTAAATAAACAATTCATAATAAATTAAATGTCCCAATCTTTATTTTGCAGATAATCCTGTTGCAAATTGGATTCATGCACGTTCTACGAGAAAGAAAAGGTGTCCTTATACAAAGTATCAAACGCTGGAACTAGAAAAAGAGTTTTTATTCAATATGTACTTAACTCGGGACCGACGTTATGAAGTGGCCAGGGTTCTTAATCTCACTGAGCGCCAAGTCAAAATCTGGTTTCAGAACAGGAGGATGAAAATGAAGAAAATGAATAAAGAGAAAACCGATAATAATAATAAAGAGCAGCAGTGAAAGTGGCCACATCCTTCCAGTTGTGGAGAAATCGAGGAGCTGGTTTTTCCTAAGAAAGAAATTGTTCCTGACTTTTTCCCCCCACTTAATGTGCTGATGAGTGTTTAGAATTAGTTAAACACGGCAAACCTTTCTTGGAACAAAAATGAGAGAGAGAGACAGAGACAGAGGGAAAGAGAAACATAAAAAGTGCTTTTCTTTACAAAATGCAAACACACACACACACACACACACCCCTAACAATTGCAACTAAAAATAAACTTTTTCTTTTCTTTTCAGAAAAACAACAAAGTACTTGAATTTTTGAGTTAGTATTTTATAAGTTAAATTTATCCAGTGGTTTTTGTTTTTAATTATTATTTTATGATGTTGTGGTTGCATATTTTGTACAATGGAAAGAATAAAAGTGGGTGGGGGGTGAAAAGAAAGAGAAAGGGGGAAAATGGTGTGGGGGGGGAGTGATTGCTCAAAACAATGTTTCTGTCCTCGTGTCGAACTGGTGTACTTATTTGTGTCTTCTCTGATTGTCACAGAACCGTTCTGTAACACTGTTATGTTTTGCTATAGTAGAACAGCTTTCTGTAAATATATACCTAACATCACCCAAAAAAAGGAGGAAAAAAAATCCGTCGGTAATGAAGGTGTCTTTTTTTTTAAAAAAAAAATGTAAACTCCTATGGAGGAATAATACCCTTTCCCCCCGAATAAGTTGTAAAGGAAGGAAAGAGCAGGGAGACATTGTTTGGGGATTCTTACGGATACAAATTCTGGAAAAAGATGTCCATCCATTTAATGACCGCTGGTTTCCTTCCGGAAAATAGAAGACCAGAATATCTTCTCTCGGGAATCATTTTTTCCCCCTTCTTTTCTTTCTCGGTCTCTTAGCTCCTGAATCTTTCTCCTTGACTCTCAATATACCAATATCTGCTTAATGTCATGCTCCTTAAAAAGAGAGAGAGAGAGAGAGAGAAAGAGAGAGAGAGAGAGAGAAGATTCGGGTAAAAGGCGGCAGGGTGCTCTGCATTTTAATTTGGGGTAATTAATTGTACTAATTTATGACCCTGGGCAATCAAAGAATGTGTACGAGATTAAATACGGGCTCCGGTCCGGTTTTGCTCGTGGATCTTTACGTTTGTGATCGCTCGGAGACTATTGGAACGCTTTGGGATTATTAGTGAAGTGCCAAAAATTTGTTAGTGCCTCGCTTGGGGGCCCAAGCAATTACGAGTTAGGTTCGTAATGTACCACCACCACAGGGGAGGCGGGGGGGGGGGGTAAAAGAGGAGGGGGTGGTGGTGTGTTCCTAATGGTAGTGTTAGGATTGAATAGCGAGAGAGCACCATCTAAATAATAATAAAAAGCTTAACATGTTATAAAGCCTAAGGGAGTGGAATTCGGATCGAAGGTTCCCCGCCTCCCCCACCCCACCCCCGTCGCCCCCTTGGCCCCTTTTAAAACCGCTTTCTCGGCCAGGGAGAAAGGGAATCTGGGAGTGTTAAAACTCCGAGGGTCTCTGTTTAGGAACGAGTTAAATGACACGGGGCCCGGCGGGAAAGGTGGCAGCGCGAGGAGGGGGCTCTGGGATGGTGGAAGGCCGGGGGTTTCTAGTGTCTCAATAGCTCATTTAAAAATCTTTCCTACAAAGGCAGATCTTCCTGTTGCCAGGACAGTTGAAATGAAAGTCAAAGGATTTAAAAAAAAAAAAAGGGGGGAGACGCCTGTGAGGTGCTTCATCGCAACTTGTTTATAAAAAGCATTGCTTTTCTCGAAAGGAGGAAGCCAAATAACTTCTAATTTTTCTAATGGTAAACAGATCGCGGCTTGCGAGATCCAAGCCCCCCCTAGAAACGGAGAACAAATAAATACGGTTGGGTTTGGTTTGGTTTTGTTTTGAATCTGGAACCCTTTGCCCCGCTGATGTCCTCAAACACATTACTTTAGTGCTTTTGTCTGCCTTTCCGTTTATGAAAATAAGTTTTGCAGGCTTGTGTGTATTTATCTAGGTTGCATAAGACCGGGGAGGTGGGACTTGGGAGCAGGAAAAAAAAAATGCTTCTCCGTTCTAAGAAAAATGTAACAGCTAACCTTTAGCTTTGTGCCGTGTTTTTCAAGAGGGTCCGAGCACCCAGCAATGGGGAAGGGCAGGAAAGATTGAAAAGTTCCGTTTAAGGGGCAATAAATATATATATGTATAAACCCCTCCCCCCCCCGTTTTCCTTTTGTCTGCTATAACAGGAATGCTGGCGGAGGCAATTTAGTAGCTACAACCCTGTATTCAATGTGAATTTGAAAAGATAAAACAAAACAAAACATATCCATCTTTAAAATCCTTCCTTTCCTCCCGTCTTCCTTTCCTTTCCTTTCTTTTCCTTTCCTCTCCTCTCCTTTCCATTCCTTCCTCTCCTTTCCTTTCCTCTCCTTCTCCTTTCTTCCTCTCCTCTCCTTTCCTTTCCTCTCCTTTCCTTTCCATTCCTCTCCTCTCCTCTCTGATAGACTAGAGCCCAGCCTGTGTCTCTTTTATTAACTTTGAGCCTTCCCCATGCTTGAAGCTCCTTCCAGTTCCACCAGACCTCATTTTCAAGATGACTAAAGATGCAGCCTCTTTCACCTTTCTCTCTCCCCCAACCCCCTCCTCCCCACTACCCAATAGTCTTCAGCGGAGCTGAGCTCCCATTGGAGGTAATGGAGAAGAAAAGAATGTAAGTTATGCTTCCTTTGTTTCCATAAGACTGTTGTTCTCTCTCTCCCCTCCTCCCTCCCTCCCCCTCCCTCCTCCCTCCCACCCTCTTTCTTTCCCCGTTTCTTTCTAGCTTGCTTTGTTTTATGGAGGACTATAGTGTCAGCTTCTGTACAGGTCTTCCACATAAAACTCAGGGCATCTCCTTTCACAGATATAATTTAATGGCAGGCATGTATGTATGGATCTCTCTTTCTTTCTCTCTGTGTGTACATTTTCCCAGAAGTAACTGGGAACAACTTACTCAAATATTCACATCAGGACTGTATCTTCAAGCATCTTCACCCAACAGTATTGGCCTGCTTCTCCCTCAGCCAGATTCGTTTTGCTTTC
>NC_142010.1:140878778-141011278 GCF_049901735.1 Notechis scutatus
AAATGGGTAAAATCAATTTAAACTTCACAGAAAACACAAATCATAAACGGAACATGATAGGGATGCCCACTGTCTCCTCTCTCCTTTATTTTGGTTCTTGAAATACTGAACGGAGTTATAAAATAAGATGAGAGGATTGTGGAAAACCTATAAGTTGACTTTTGCAGCTGATTTGGTGTGTGTTTTGGAAGATCCTTTAAAGGAAATTAAAACATTAATGGGCAAATTCAAATAATTGGATGCATTAGTGGGTTTCAAGATTACATGACAAACATGTTTAACAAAAATAAGAAAATGGAAAATCAAACAGAACTGATGAATAAAACAAATTTTATGATTGGAAAAAAAGTAAAATATCTGGGTATCACTATAACAAATTGAATTGTGTTGTTTCAAAACAGCTATGTTATAGAATGAAGTTTAAAAAGATGTGTTAAGATCACAAAAACTAAAATAGTTATTGCTGGGGAGAATGTATGCGATAAAAATGAATGTCTTGCCTAGAATGGCATTCTTGTTTCAGAAAATATCTGCTTTGAAAACTGATGTACCATTTAAATAGTGGCAGAAGGATCTATCTAAACATGTGTGGCAGGGCAAAAAAAAAACAACACAAGTTAAATATAAGGTGTTAGAAGATGTAAAGGAAAAAGGAAGATTGGGTCTACTTGGACTTGAAACTGTATCTTGCAGCTTGCTGTTTGGTTTGGATGAAAGAGTGGGTGCTACTGACAAATAGAAGGACATGACCTGAGATTTGAGTGGCATGGATACTCGTCATACGACAAAGTCAAGGTTAATGTGGATGATAAAAATCCTTATATTAGATATGCTATATTGAGAATATGGGATAGATACAAATTTCAAGTAAAACATTTTTTGTGGCTCTCAGAACAAGACACATTTTATAGATGAAAAATAATAGGCCAACATAACTGGCTAACTTACTGTGAGTTACTAGAATTTTGTCAAGGAGGGATAAAATAAAATCAGGAGAAGAATTGGTGGCAGAGGAATATAGTTGCTAATGTTTTTTTTTTTTATCTACGGTTATTAGAAAACTTTAAAGTGGAGAAAAAAGTTTACAGTTTTGAATGTAGACAGAATATAGAATATAGACAGAATTGTGTGCAAATAATGAACATGTAATTGTTAAATGTATTTCACGGAAATTTGAAACAGAAGAGCAAGTAGAAAAAATTTATGGACTAAAATGTTGTAACCAACATTTACATTTAGACTATAGGTGGAACAATAGGAAAACATGTGCTTGAAAGGACTGAAGTTTACACTTTTATAATCTTAAAGGAATTTTTATAAAATTATATACCACTAGTATTATGTCACAAGAGAATTTGTCTAGAATGTATAAAGGCACTTCAAATTTCTATTGGAAATATGAGAAGGGACACTTTATCATATTTGGTGGAGGTGTAAAAATAACTGGAGAAACTTTGATTCAAATACACACTCTGCTTCAGAGGATTTTAAAGATTAATATAAAATTAAGACCAGAGGTTTTTCATTTGAGATGGATAGAAAAAAAATATGGAACTTTGTTTTTGTATATGATAACTGCAATGACATCATTGTATGCACAAAGATGGAAAGATTTGGCATTACCCACAGTGGAGGAATAGTTGGTAAAGATGACAAAATTTGCTGAGATTGCTAAATTGACTTCTTCATTCAGAGAAAAGACAGTATCTATCTTTATTGCTGACTGAAAACCCCTGATGGATTTTTTTGAATAAAACAGGAAAAAAATGAATTTAGGATTTTATGGTTTTGATGACTAGATAGGGTAGATTATTAAAAGAAGAGAGTTACACTGTAACCATAGAATAAGGGATAAATTTACAATTGTACTTATAATTGCTTTGTAAAAAAAAGATCAGAAGCCCTTTCTTTGGCACTAAGTGCTTCCGACATTCAGAGAATAATCAGTCAATTTACACGTACACCCACACATGTTTAAATTGCAGAATCTCAGCAAGCACTTCGCCACATTATCAATTCCCTACCCACTTCCTTCCCTAGCATAGCATCAAAGCAGAAATTGAATTATCTGTCTGGGTGTTAACTTGGCTACAGTGGGAGGAAGAGACACTGAATGCAGATACTGCACACAAGGTAAATGTCACATGTAGGAAATTGGGGAGACAAGAAACACCCACTAAGCCAGAAATATAGACAGGTACAGACCTTCTGCAGAAAAAAAAAATAGCAAAGTATCATATATAAGATATTTTACTACAATAACCTCACTACACAATAAAGATGCTTTTCAGGCTCAGTAATTTGACTGTGAGAGAGTGACTAAACATTTTCTGTTACTACATATATATCTACTTGAAGTATTTCCTATAAGAATTAACAAAGTAGGGCTGAGACTGTGAGTTACGAAAACGTAGAGCCATACTTAACTCTCTCACCCCCATTCACATTCATCTATTTGCTCCTGCTAGTACAGCCCTGCAAAAAGGACTACAAAAGCTACTAGCCTATTATCTATGGAGAGTCTCAGTTATCCAGGTCATGGTTGTCTCAAGGATGCTTTTTCAAGAGGCAACTGAAACGACAACATCATCTATCTCCCCTCTACAACACAATCCTTTCAACAGTTCCAAGAAGGCTCCACACCCATTTACACTACTCAGGTGACCCTGAGGACACAGATAAACCTCCAAGTGGCCTCAACGACTCTTTAAAAGAATGCAAATAACCAGCAGTCTGCAAGGAGTATAAATCTTTCCATTCCCCACCATCCAGTCAGAGCTGAAGAAGTTTCTTGGATGAGAAGCGAAACATCTTCAGAAAAAAACAAACTCCAGTTGCCTCTTGAAAAAGCACCTCTGTGCTAGACACAGAGAAGGACACCATACTAACTCAATATGCATGGAATTCTTTCTCATCTAAGTTTATTTGACTAGCATTCCAACAGAATGGTAGATCCCAAGATTTGGACAACAAATGATATCCATCCCAACTTCAAGGCAGAAAAGATTACTGTAAAGAAGTTGTTTTTTTTAATCTCTACTTCTTCCTTGCTGGACCTTTCTTCTGCTCATTCAGATGAACCACCTATGCTTTACACAGGTACATTACAAATTACATTTATGTTACAAATGGAGAAAACAAGGTAAAAAGATCTTAAAGAAAAGTTGAAAGAGTTGGCTTCCTTTAGTATCTCTTCAAGAAGCAAATTTTAAAGGTTTCCATTGCCATTTTCAAGTATTTAAATTGCTATCCTGTAGAAAGTGGAGGAAATGAAGCCCCAGAAGGTAAAAAATCAAATCAATCGATTCAAGTTGCAAGGGGAGGAAACAAATATTATCATACAAGCAATTGGACAATGAAAGAGACCCCTTGAAAGGCAACGGACTTTTTTCTTCATAAGGAGCTTTTTTTAAGGAGAGGCAGGTGGCTATATTAGAGTACATTAGATGAATTTGAGCTCTGTGTGAGTGAAGGCATATACAGGGCATTTGGTATATATGCACAATCCTAATCTGTCTTTTGCTGAAGATTCGGTTCTCTTTTTGTGACTCTTACCCTCCCAGCCTCAGCCTTGGTTGTTTGCTTACCCCAGTCTGAGCCATGCCAAAAGGCCCTGGATTCATCCCAAGAAAGAGCACCTCCTTCCGGGAATGGCAATATTTACGTACATAGTCCTGGTGAGGCTCCCAGGCATAATCCAAAGGATTATAAACATACTGTACAGGATCAAGGAAGCTGAGAGAGTTCAGGCGGACTATCTGCTCTCGCTCAATGTGAAGAAACCGTTCAGCCAGTCCACCTTCTTCCAGAAAGTTCATGGGAACCTCCCAGGAGTTCATTGGAACTGCTCCACCTGGCACAGAAGAAAAGAAAACATCAGTTCCCGAGATGTATGTATGTGTGTATAGAAATATCCCTCTCTCTTTGAGGGAGATGGGTGGTTCAGAAATGTGATAGATAAATAGACAGATAGGCAAAGGCAGACAGACTGATAGATGGATATAGATGATGATGTTATCCATTCAGTCATCTCCGATTCTTGGTGATTCTATTGGCCAGGTCTCTCTACATCTTGTGATCTTGCATAGATCGATTGATCGATCGATAGACAGACAGACAGACAAACTGCGTATGCTAAGATAAACCTGGTATGAAGAAAGGAAAAAGATCTGTTCATAAATAAACCTACTTTCTCACTAAATGTAAGCCACCCCTCGTTCTAAGTTTTGCTGTTTATTTTTTGAAGTTCTCCAATATCCATGCCTTAAATAGGGGCTGGTTTATACATGTATAATGTCAACACTAACTGAGTCCTAGCTTAATTCAACTTCTGGCTGTAACTTTCCCCAAAATAAATATGTAAACAATATTTATACTAAAAGAGTACGGAAAAAGCAAGATGGGCACACAAAACATCGACTCATTTTTCTCAGCATAATTTGAATGCAAATATTGCATTTGGACCTTAAGTTGGATCAAACCTCCTCGGAAGGAGCATGATCCTAAGATAGTTGTGTTCACACAAGCCCACGTTAACCATGGGAGACATGGCAGCACAGACTGGTGCAAATCTTGGCCTGAAAAATAGTTGTACGTTCTTAAGGAAAACCAATAAAGCATGGCAGACTTCTGATATAGTTTTTATGGTGAACTTTTATTGATTGATTTCTTACCAGACTGATTCTTTTGCTGAAATGTCCGAAAGCATTTCTAATATCCCATTCTAATATTGCCTTTCTACAACTTGTAGTGATAATGCAGCTTTTCTTACAGCCTTAGGAAGCACGGCTTGCTGAAATGAAAAATCATAATGGGGAAAAATCATAATGTAATTATGGAAATTATTTTGATTCAGACATTTTAATCTACGATGAAACGTTCCAGATTCCCTTTGCCCTAATTGGAAAATCTAAATTCACAAAAGCAATGCAGGCTACCCAGGAATTAACAAACAACATGTGCACTGATTATTTTGCTGTGATAAAAATGCTTTTCCCCCCCAAAGCCAGGCAGATTATCAATTACAAAATTGAATATTTTTTTCCTACAAGAATTTGAGAAGTTCTATATCCATATACCATCCAAAAATTCAACAGGAGGTGGGTTTCTTCATAGCAGGAAAGCCTTCTCCTGCTGAATTTCTGTTCACTATGCAGGCAGCAATTACCTAAGGGAAAAAAATTGATTGCCTTTATTGGGCCTAGCCTAGGCCCTCACTTTCCAAGCATTAAAGGGCCTTGGCTATCCTACAAATAAAAGAAATGGCAGTGTTTTCAAAGCTGTGTAAGACCCAGTGTCACTACAGGTAGTCCTTGACTTACAACCTCAATTGAGCCCAAGATTTCTCTTCCTAAGTGAGACATTTGTTAAGTAAATTTTGCTCCTTTTTGTGACTTTTCTTGCCACAGTTGTTAAGTGAATCAGTGCAGTTAAGTTAGTAACACGGTTGTTGAGTGAATCTGGCTCACCCATTGACTTTGCTTGTCAGAAGGCTGCAAAAGGTGATCACGTGACTCAGGGACACTGCAACCATCATAAATACGAGTCAGTTGCCAAGCGTCTGATTTCTTGATCACATGACCATGGGGATGCTGGTAAGTGTTGTGAAAAACAGGCGTAAATCACTTTTTTCAGTGCTGTTGTAACTGTTGTTAAATGAACTGTTGTAAGTCAAGCACTACCTGTACAGGCAGTCCTTGACTTACAATCATTCATTTAGCAATCATTCGGAGTTACAACGGCACTCAAAAATGTAACTTACAACTGTTCCTTGCGCTTATGACCATCGTAGCATCCCAAACTGGCTTTGCTTAATGGGAGAAGTCGGATTTGCTTCACGAGCATGTGATTCACTAATGTGGGAAGCCAACACCCCTCCTAGAAGAATAAAATATTTTGTGGAATATTTTAAAAAAAGGCAGAATATCATATTTCCCAAAGGGAGAAATGGAGAAACATGTTTTTTAGAGGCAGAAAGCAACCCACACTTTCCTTAATAGCCCACAGCAGATGTCAGCACTTAAGAGTTAAAGAGCTTATTGAAAAAGGAAGACAGGTATCTAGATAGCTCTATTCATAGGCAAAGCAAATGCTGCAGGCAGAAATCCATTCAAGACAGGATATTCTGAAACAAAGGCAGAATGGTAGAATTAGAAGCCATCCAGAGCAGTCCAAACTTCAACCAAACTTAGCTCAGACAAGCACCTAGGATTTGCATTTCCTCTTTTGCCTATAGAGCCAGCTATGACCCTTAAATAACCTCTACATGACCCCATAGAAATCTGACAACAGCCAATAGAAGACATGTTCTTGCACAGGAACATGAAGCTCAAATACAAAACTCAAGGAAGATATAAAAGCCTCTCGCTCTCAACTCCATTTTGTCAGCTAACCCAGAACTGCTGTTGGTTCTGTTCATCATTAAACTTCCTTTCCAATCAGACTCCATGTTTCCAGTGTCTTTCTCCCAGCTTGGAACTGAACCAGAAGGATATTTGTTTCAACACGAATAACCGCATGCTTAACAACCACGGCAAAAAAGGAGTTAAAATCATGCGCAACTCACTTCAACAATCCTCTTATTTAGCAATAGAAATGCTGGTCCCAATTGTAGTCTTAAGGGAACTGTCTGTATTTTTAAAACGGAAAAAAAAAAGGCAGTGCTTAAGATTAGATCCTGCTTTGTGCACAAGGACCAGGCCAAACCCGAATCCCTTCTTGCTTAGCTATATCTTAACCAACCCATTTCCCCCTTAAGCACCACCACTTGGGGAGGGGTTCAAATTCTGCCCCCTTCCTTCCAATCCATCATAGCAGCCCCTTCCTCAAGTCACACCTTAATCCATGGCAGCTCGCACATAACAGCTTGATTTCTTCCACCGCTGAGCGGGTGGGCAATTCCTATCACGGCTCCGCTTATAAGTGAACCAGGCAAGGCCTCCAAATATATTCCTCCACCGGGAACGTGCCTTTTATTGCCTTTTTTATTACCATAATTAGTAAAGCATTCACTCAAGATACAAAACATTACTGTAAATAACCTATAAAGGCTTGTGATTAAAGACAGACAGCCACCTCCCAACATGTGCTTACTTGCTGTCCTGGAAAAAAGATAAAATAAAATTCAAGAGCCGCACTTCAATGGGAGGATATTTATTCAGCAAAGGCACTTCTGCGGCTGACTACTCAGAGGGTGTTCTCAGTGGGGCCTAGAGATGTCATGCCTCAGTCTTACCCAGGGGTGGGATTCAAAACTTTTAACAACTGATTCTGTGGGCGTGGCTTAGGTGGTGGGCGTGGCTTGGTGGTCATGTTATTGGCTTGGTGTCGCCAACTCAATATCACTCACATTGAGGCACGCATCTCCTTGCCTGGCCTCTCATGACTGTGGGGATTCTGCAACAGTTGTAAGTGTGAAAAATGGTCATAAGTCACTTTTTTCAGTGCCATTGTACCTTTGAATGGTCACTCCACACAAGCAAAGTACCAGCAAAGGAGGGGGGAAAAAACTCCAGAGACGTTCCTGAGACAGGAAGGCTAGTCCTGCCAACAACGTAATAAGGGTTAACGGAGAGGCAGTTTCTGTAAGCAACACCAGAATGTTTCCTTCCTGCCTTCCTTACAGGATTAGGCCAGTAATTTCTTCTAACAACCGGTTCTCTGAACTGCTTAGAATGTTAACAACTGGTTCTAGCAAATAGGTACGAACTGGTAGAATCCCACCCCTGGTCTTACCCTCCAAAATAACCCCAAATGTGGATTCCAAAAGATCTCATTTAGCAGGTTAAGAGACTGGACCTCAGATCTCTGAAAAGCAACTCAATCAGTCGATCAGAATAGAGCTGGAAGGGATCTTGGAGGACTTCTAGTCAAGTGCAATCCCCTCCTCAAGCAGGAAACCCTATACAATTTAAGACAAGTGGCTGTCCAGTCTCTTCTTAAAAACCTCCAGTGAAGAAGCACCACAACTGGTTAATTGTCCTCACTGTTAGGAAGTTTCTCCTTGGTTGCTTCTCTCCTGGATTAGTTTCCATCTTTCTTGTCCTGCCTTCTGATGCTTTGGGAAATAAGTTGACTGCCTCTTCTTTGTCGCAGCCCCTCAAGTACTGGAATACTGCTATATTATTCACCTGTTGCTTGTATGTACACTGAGAGCTTATGCACCAAAGACAAATTCCTTGTGTTTATCCAATCATACTTGTCCAATAAAGGAATTCTATTCTATTCTGTTACTCCTAGTCCTTCTTTTCTCTAGACTAGCCATAGCCAATTCCTGCAATGAACTCAAAACTCAGGACACAATGACACAAACATATCTCATCTGATATACAATTGCACTAAGCCTTAAACCCATTGAATGGGTTTAGTCCCCTCTCGGAAGAGGTGGGAACTTCAACAAAAAACCCTTGGCACAGCACAGTCAGCCTGACAAAACAAGGATCAAAGCTATTGAGAAAATTTGATTGTACATTAAGTATTTAACAAGGCACAAAAAGAGGATCACAGCTCATCTAAAATTAGGCAAAAGGGCCATCCTTACAAAGGAACTCTGTCCTTAACGGAAAAACTCCAGTCATTGGGCTACCACCAAAATGATCCTCCTTCCTTATGTCCTCTTCATCTTGAGATAAAAGATTATAAACTACAGAGGCAATGTAGAGAAGTGACATACAAGCCCCTGTCCCTAAGTTTACACTATCACTACTGAGAATAATTCCAGCATTCAAACAGTAACGTATATGTTTATTTTCTCTGTTAACTTTAGTTGTTATATGTTTGATGCAGCATAGGCTCCTAAATTAAGATTTGTAATCTGCTTCCTCTTCTGTGGCAGTCTGCAACAAATTCCCCCTAAGACTCTGGTTTTGTTTTGTTTTTTATTAAATTTCATACTCCAATTTAACTATTGGAGATTTTTTTTTACTTTCTTATTCTTAATGTTCAATTTTAATTCTAATGAGAGATAGCTGATTTTAACAAGAGGAGGGCTCATAACCTTCCTAGTGACATGTTATCAAAAAGAGAATTTATTTACTTTTTCACATTTTTCTTCTATTTGCTAGTAAAGCAGCTAGGCTGTGGAATCCCTACCAAAATGGATAGGAAGGAGACAGAGTGTACAAATTCAAGGAACTTCTAGAAGCAGACGTGTGAGATTTCCCATTTTCCAGCCTTGTCATTACTGAGAAGCTTATATCAGAAGAATCAATATTTTGGATATTGTGACCCCAGCCACACCATTGTTTATTTTTATGTTACAACCAGCATGCTGAATTGGCCCCAGAAACAAAAGTGCAAACCCACTGTGCCACAGATTGAAGCTTCGTGCATGTATTATCTGGGTTTAACAACAATCAAGAAGAAAAGAAACTTCTGCTGCATTCTGCGCCTTCCATCGTGCACAATCACAGATATTTTCTATAGTTCAAAGATGGGAGGGGTGAGAGAACAGTGAGTAGCCAAAATCAGTCTTACTTTTTTCTGCCAAATGAAAATGGGGCCTCCGTCTCTTGGCCTATTTCAAACCCTCAGAAGAAACTTTGTCTCATAAAATGCTACGGCTGCTGGGAGATTTCACTGCCCTGCCAATTGCACAGAGTGTAAATCTATGAAGCTCTGGACATTAACAGCCTGAGAACTCCATGCTCCCAAAGCACAAATTAACAACTTCCCATTTGGCCATCAGTGGCATCCCAGGGTGTGAGAGTGCTTAACAAGTGATTTGGGAGAAAAAAGTGAGGAAGCCAAGGGAATCCTACAAAGCGTAATTTACAAGCGGCAGTTCCTCAGCAGGCAGGCAGAACGATCCTACCCATGAATGTCTAGGGTACAACTTTATTTGTCCTTCTGAAGAAAAAGTACTCTCAGGAAAACGTACACCCTCCGTCTCTGGATGGAGATGGAAGGCAGAGTTGGAAAGAAAACGTTTTGGCCATTTTATAGTGGAGAACTGAAACAAATGCCCTCCAAAGACTATTAAATATTACTGAAAGAGAATATAAACCTGTCAGAGCAACTTCTTTTTCATACTCTCTGGAGAATTACATTCCACAACGGATACACCCTCTTGAGAGAAAGGGGTTTACTATGAAGAGGACCCTAATACAATTACTGTAATACAAGGTCCTGATTTTGGAATTAACTTCCTGTTTGGTTTTAATTGGTGCTGAGCCAATAACAGAGGCAATTTGCCCAGCCCTACATTTCTGCTACTGTGCCATCTATTTGCTATTCAGGTTTTTGTAATATAGTTTTGTGCGATGGAGTTCTAGCTGTTTTGTGTTTTTGAAGATGTGGGAATTGGGGAAGCAACGTGCTTACAAAATGGCAGTTTTACGGAGGTTACTGCCAAGTTATTTTATTGAAATGTGTTTTAATTCATCGCTTCCCTTGCTTTGGGATTGTTTTTAATAAATGAAAATTGGTATACCGTTTATATATATATTTTAAAAGAACCTTATGAGATGTAACACTATGGAAGATAATGTGGCCGGTGAGTTTGTCAGTTGCTTCAATTATGTGTGTGTGTGTGTGTGTGTGTGTGTGCGCGCGCCTGCCTGTTGATTAATTGTAAAATAACAAGATTATTTGAAGAAACTAAAAAAGGATTCTGACTTGTAGCATTTTCATAGTGGGAACAATAAGAAATGGTTTTGTCTCCAAATGAAGCACAGCTTGGTAATTAAGATGGCAGCTTCTTTTCATATATACAGATCAGCCCAATACTGTACATACTGCTTGTGGGAGCAATCAATAGCTGGTTTCATCCTGTTTGGTATCTATCTAAACACACAACAGCTACAATGGTTGCAAGTTATAGTAGTCAAAGAGTCCACACATCTGGAGAAAATCTGAGCGGCTTTTTTCCTTTTGCACCTGTGTCTTTTTGTTGGCTTTTGTGCATCTAGCATTTCAAAAGCCCAAATTCTTCCAAATGTGATTTGGGGACATTGAAAGCTAAACTAAAAACAAATCAAGGTAATTCCTCTTGAACTTTGCTTTTCTGGCAACCTCTGCAGGGATCACCCTCAAAGAGCAGTAGCTACATGTGGAGAAAACCTTAGGGGACAGACTTTGAAGTAACATGGCAGCCCAAGAACTTAGGAGATATTTCACTCACACTAACGTAGTTTGGGAAGCATCCTTTTCAAATATTTTGTCTGGTCTTTTTGCAGTTAGTTTACAATTCTCATTTTCATGTGCATGTGTGTAGTTTCAACATAGCTGTGCCTTTTCTCATTGTGTATGCATAGGCTTGATTGCTTTCTGATATGCTAAGATAGCGAGACAGCTTAAGCATGCAAAAA
The DNA here is from genome assembly GCF_049901735.1 of Notechis scutatus. Classification (NCBI taxonomy): domain Eukaryota; kingdom Metazoa; phylum Chordata; class Lepidosauria; order Squamata; family Elapidae; genus Notechis; species Notechis scutatus. The sequence goes on from NC_142010.1 coordinate 140,890,085, forward strand.
GAATCTTTAGAGCAAACAGAATAGGAAACAGTGACAGAATTCAGAATTTTCTAAGCCCCCGATGTATAGGGTTTCCCAAGAGCATCTGAGAGATTTGCAAAACCAAAATTATTTTTCAGATACTGAAGATATTTGCAAAAATGTAATGTCATTGTTTCTGCTATTATTTTTATTTGTTAAAAAAGGGGGGGGGTGTTTCATGAAAAATGTTTTAGGTCATATCTAAAGGGTTTAATATTGTTATTTTTAATGATTCAATAAATATTCTATAAATACATCGCTTTTATTTTTAATAAAATTGCTTTTATTTTTAATAAAATTGATGTGTTTATATAAATACACTGCTCAAAAAAATAAAGGGAACACAAAAATAAGACATCCTAGATCTGAATGAATGAAATATTCTTATTAAATACTTTGTTCATTACATAGTTGAATGTGCTGACAACAAAATCACGCAAAAATTATCAATGGAAATCAAATTTAGCAACTCATGGAGGTCTGGATTTAGAGTTACACTCAAAATTAAAGTGGAAAAAAAACACTACAAGCTGATCCAACTTTCATGTAATGTCCTTAAAACAAGTCAAAATGAGGCTCAGTAGTGTATGTGGCCTCCACGTGCCTGTATGACCTCCCTACAACGCCTGGGCATGCTCCTGATGAAGTGGCGGATGGTCTCCTGAGGGATCTCCTCCCACACCTGGACCAAAGCATCCCCCAACTCCTGGACAGTCTGTGGTACAACGTGGCGTTGGGGGATGGAGCGAGACATGATGTCCCAGATGTGCTTAATTGGATTCAGGTCTGGGGAATGGGCAGGCCAGTCCATAGCATCAATGCCTTCGTCTTGCAGGAACTGCTGACACACTCCAGCCACATGAGGTCTAGCATTGTCTTGCATTAGGAGGAACCCAGGGCCAACCGCACCAGCATATGGTCTCACAAGGGGTCTGAGGATCTCACCTCGGTACCTAATGGCAGTCAGGCTACCTCTGGCGAGCACATGGAGGGCTGTGTGGCCCCCTAAAGAAATGCCACCCCACACTATTACTGACCCACTGCCAAACCGGTCATGCTGGAGGATGTTGCAGGCAGTAGAACGTTCTCTACGTCATCTCCAGACCCTGTCACGTCTGTCACATGTGCTCAGTGTGAACCTGCTTGCATCTGTGAAGAGCACAGGGCACAGTGGCGAATTTGCCAATCTTGGTGTTCTCTGGCAGATGCCAAACGTCCTGCACGGTGTTGGGCTGTAAGCACAACCCCCACCTGTGGACGTCGGGCCCTCATACCACCCTCATGGAGTCTGTTTCTGACCGTTTGAGCAGCCACATGCACATTTGTGGCCCACTGGAGGTCATTTTGCATGGCTCTGGCAGTGTTCCTCCTGTCCCTCCTTGCACAAAGGTGGAGGTAGCAGTTCTGATGCTGGGTTGTTGCCCTCCTACGGCCTCCTCCATGTCTCCTGATGTACTGGCCTGTCTTCTGGTAGCACCTCCACGCTCTGGACACTACACTGACAGACACAGCAAACCTTCTTGCCACAGCTCGCATTGATGTGCCATCCTGGATGAGCTGCACTACCTGAGCTACTTGTGTGGGTTGTAGACTCCGTCTCATGCTACCACTAGAGTGAAAGCACCGCCAGCATTCAAAAGTGACCAAACCATCAGCCAGAAAGCATAGGAACTGAGAAGTGGTCTGTGGTCACCACCTGCAGAACCACTCCTTTATTGGGGATGCCTTGCTAACTGCCTATGCTTTCCACCTGTTGTCTATTCCATTTGCACAACAGCATGTGAAATTGATTGTCAATCAGTGTTGCTACCTAAGTGGACAGTTTGATTTCACAGAAGTGTGATTGATTTGGAGTTACATTGTGTTGTTTAAGTGTTCCCTTTATTTTTTTCAGCAGTGTATTATATAAGTATTAGCGGTAATATAATCCATACAAGCGAAAGCTCTTTTGAGGTCCTAAATAATTTTTAAGAGAGGACATAAGTTTAAGAAACACTGCTCTATACTGACATGCTTGGTTCATCTAATAAATGAATTAATCCCAATCCTAAAACCGAAGCTATAATGTCATGCCCACATACAAAATATGGTTTAGTGCAACAATGGTTCACACAATAGGTTAAACTGGTGGCTGGACCTCTGGAAAAATGGTCAATTTGGTATAGTGATTAAGGTGTTGGATTAAAAACCAAGAAACTGTGAATTCTAGTCCCACCATAGGCAGGAAAGCCAGCTGGGTAGCGGGTCAGTCATATTCTCTCTCAGCCCAACCCACCTCAAAAGATTGTTGTTGTGGGGAAAATAGGGGGGCATATCAGATATGCTTGCTGCCTTGAATTACTTATAAAATAACAAAAGTGGAATAAAAATCTAGTAAATAAAATAAATAAATGCTGTGCGCATTCTAATGTACTATGCAGTTCTTTCTAGGTGTGTATCCCAAACTCATGGGTATCCCAACTCACAGGACTTTTGCACCTCACAAGACTCAGCAAAATACTGACAGCACAAAACAAGCACTTTCAGTCTTAAAATAAAGAGTTTGGGTTTTCATCTAACAATGATACAAACATGCCAGGGCATACATCTTTTTTCTGTTGCATCCTTATGACACTGCCTTTCTCTTGTCCCCAACTCCTGGGTAAGCAGCCAACTGCTAAAGACAATTTAAAGAAATCTGTTCCCCTTTCTTCCAGCACTATCCAAGGACAAACTCAAGGTGAAGGAAGCCCATTAGACTTTGTCAGCTATTATTTTGGAGGGAATGCCAGGTGACCAGCAGTGGAAAAGAGATAATAGATGCAGGCTAGGGATCAGCAGTGAGATCAGCAAATTTCATGCCATTATAGTTTACTGCTGATTTTTTTTTTCTGAATAAGAAACAATCTTATGATAATGGGTTGGGGCTTTTAAAGGTTTCGGTGTTTTGATTTGTTTTTGGGTGGCTTTGAAGAAAATCAAATTTATTATGTATACAGAATTTATAATAACTTTACAATCTGTAGACATAAAAACATTAAGAGTTGATTTCTCATATGCAAAATTGAAATGTTCATTTTTTCTTGGAAATTTGTTTATGACTGACAAATCTTTAAAAAGCTCCATGAAATTTCTTTGCAGTAAGAACCAAGTAGACCAGAGTATCAACCAGCACCCCATAAACCTTACTGACAGATTTAGGGGTGATAATTGCTAGCAGACCTGGAAGAAGCTTCAAAAGGCTAAGAGCCCACCCTATAAAACCAACAAGGCTATAGTTAAGCCATTTTTAAAGAAGGATGATGTCACAAGATTATTTTGTAGTTTACCAAGCTCAAGACAGCTTGACTTACTCTATAACACAGGCAATCACCACCCATATGAAGGTTAGCTATGGATAATGGGAGTTTTATCCAGGAACTTTGCTGTATTGATACCGCTGTTCCAGACCATATTACAGCTCTTTGCCAAACTGGGATGATTCTTATATTCCCCATCCGTTTTCTTTGTCTCTTCTCCTTAACCTTGATGGAAGAGCTTTGACTAATGCAAAAATGTGCAATAGTGACACATAATGTGAAATGCTAATCGAAGAGGAACAATATATTGTCATCTGCAAGGCATTTTGGGGAGATATTTCAGGGCATCTAAAGCATCCACTAATCAAATTTAAGGAAGACGGCCAGGCACCAACTATCTACTTGTACCCTTGACAAAAAAACTTCTATTTTCAGATGCCATTTACTCCAAATTAATAGGTGCCCGAGATACAGAACAGAAGTTTGCTATCTCCTTCATGGATTTTCGCGTGGAGGCAAGACCCAAAAGCCGGACTTATAATCACGGGATGTGTGTGTGTCTAATAGTGCTGTATCAAGATACTTTGCTCCACAAAGAAAAGCATCTTACGTTCTTCCCGTACCCAGATTTTCCAGCCCTCCCATTAGAGAAGCAACTTTGCCAGCCACGAACAAACGTAAAAGCAATCGCTGAGGGAGGGGAAAGCAAAGAACGCCCTCCTGCTTCTCCTCCCTGCTGCCGCCCCTCATTTCTCAGAACCGCCCGCCGCACTTGCCCCCTCTTTTCTCAGGGCCGTCTTCTACGGACACTCACCAGCAATCTCTGCATCGGGCCATCTACGTCACATTTCCTGGGCGGTGGCGGCGACGGTGGCTGCTGGGAGTTGTAGTTTAAAAGAAAAGAATTATGACCAGTTGGGGAGAGGCTGTTCCTTCTTCAAACTACAACTCCCGATAGAGTCTAGCGGAACAAAAAAAAAAAAAAAAGAACTTCCGACATTTCTGGAGAACGTCATCACTGCAGAGAATGAGACTTAGAGAGGCGGGTAGTGTTAGAATGGGTGGTCTTTGAATATGCAAATAAGGAGTAGGGCTTGAACATGTGCAGAGTACTTGTTCCATATTCTATTTATTCCTGCATTATGTATTTAAAAAATAAATTAACGTATTTCCCACCATGATGATGTCCCTTTTCTTATTCATTCAGTTCCCCAAAGAACTGTTCTTGGGGTCTTGCAGCATCAGATGACTTTTAAAAAGCAATCTTCCATTATCCATCCCTAATTATGATGGTCTTTAGTGTGAAACTATAATTTCCAATACTGCGCAGCATGCAACAGAGCCAATGAAGTTGTACTCAAACATAGCTGGAAGACTTAGATTTAGAATAACTTTATTGTCACTTTGAATGCACACTAATTGGCGTTACATTAAAATGAAATTTTGTTGCATACAGCTGTCAAAGGACCTCCACCTCTAGTACACAGTACATAAGCATGATAAGAATAAACAAACATACATACATACATTATGCATATACCCACATATATGACACAGAGAAACAACATTATTTAATTCGGATGTATACATGTACATGGCGAGAGAAACAAATCTTGTGAGTTTACCAGACAGATAGAAAGCTGCTATTCTTGTAAACACTGCTTACTGAGTCTATGGGCTTTACTTCTGAGTAGCCCCATATTCGCTTACTATGTTGTTGCCATAAATTCTAAAGTGGCTTCTATATACAGATTGCTTTAATTTCCCATGTCGGCGATGATAATAATAATGTCTTAATGTAGACCTAATCATTCTTAAGGGAGAGTTTGGAAATAAGAGACCTCTAAGTCTTCTGACTATAGATGGTTGAGCTTGAGGAAATTAAACCAGCTTCTCATCTAATTCATTAATAACTACAGTCATGGAATGTTCGTGTTTAGACTATAATCTTACAAACATGTATAATCAACAATAAATGTGAAGAAGTTACAGTGAGGAAATGCGAGTTTACTCTGAAGTGAGCATATGTAGACTTCAGCTCTGCAGTCTGACACCATTCTTTTTATTTAGAATTCCTGCAGAGAACCATATGGGATTGCTGCTACATTTTATGCACATAAACTTGGATTCAATTCAGTAGTTTGACATCTGAACATCCGGGCCGCTTATGGATGCTGTATTACTTTGTTTATATTTGCCTGTTCCTAAGCCTCTCCTTCTACGCAATTCTTTGATACTGGCAACCTGATAAAGTTTGTGAAGAAAAACCACAGAAATCCCGTTGTTTGATTTTTGCCCCACTCCCATACACTGGTAGATTTCATAATTTTTATCAGTACTTTTATTAGAGTATATTTATAGTCAATAATTTACTAAGTCCATTTCCTATAGTAGTGACATTCTGGTTATTTCTACACACTTTTGTTGGCATCAGGATGGAAATGGTTTGCCATTGCCCTTTTTTTCAACTTCTCAGTCGAGCCTACAATCCTCCCCTCCATATACTATTCAGACCTGACACAGTTTACTATTCAAATCCAGGCGAGATCAACTGTGTCGCAATCTGGTGCCTGGAAAATTATTATGGGTGGCCCCATGTTCACACGCTAACATAAAATAACTATTTTAAATTATCAAAAATATGGAAAATCGCCAAATTGCACAGGATTTTGACATTCTCATCCAGACTCTCAGAAGTTGGGGCTAGGAAAATTAATGAGATTTAGCAATCTTACAAGATTTTTGCAATCAAAAGAAATTAATCTTGATTTTGACTCCTAAAGATGGTATGAAAAGGAATGGATGTGACAGAATGTCCATCAACTTTTTTTTTTCAACCCTGGCCTTATGGTTCTCAAATACTTTCAGTAAAGATAGATAGAGTGGTCCATGTAAAGGGAAAAGTTGGGAATCTCTGCAGTAACCAGGAAAATAATCTGAATTCTGTACAGATTATTCAGTGTTCTGATATCGCTTCATCTTTCTGCAACTGAAATTGTAGAGGAAATGTTGATTAAGTACAAAATGTATGGCAAAGCCCCAGGATCAGCTTTTTTTGAAAGAAAGGAAATGAGCCAATGATCCATGCATGTTGAGCCAAGAAATGGAGAAATATTGAATTTTTGCATTCCTGGACCAAATTGATCCTTCCAACACTGGCTTTAACATCACACATTGAATAAATCATACTGTGTTGTAACTGTCTTGTTTGGTTTCATAAAAACCCATCCACTGTAGTTTGTAAACTACGGTTTATTACTTAGCATGTGTGAATACACAAATGTGGTTTATTCAGTAAACCATAGCTAAACAAGGCATGATCAAATAGGACTGAAGATGAATAGAAAAGAAGATAAGTACTCTGCTTCAAACCCCTGAAAGAAAAGTGGATTGGAAATCAAGACTAAACAAACAATAACATAGCATGATATATGGTTTATTATTGTATTAATTTTGCTGTACATGAACTCACTTGTGATGTGGCATTACTTCTTGGTTGCGAAGCAGATTAGAGGATCCAGTGATTAAATCCTTTGGGGCCAAAATCCAACCCCAAAATTATTTATATTTTACGTAGTTAATGATTCTACATAAATGTTGGTTACATTTTATGCAAACTTATCAGAAAAAATTATTAATAAAGCAACAATATTCCTATGTAAGTAATGTCAATAGATTTGTTCAGGGACATACTTTCTGCTCCGAGTGAGGACTATGCAGTCAGTTCTCCAAACATTCTCTTCCCAGAGAAACGCCAGAGAATGGGAACATGTTGATCCATACATTACCACCTTCGTCTCCCTTGCATTCCTGAGAAATTCCCCACACCACTTGATAATGAACAGAAGCGAATGGTTCTCCCTGCTGTTTCTGTTGACAGTCAGGCCTTATCGGTTCTGTGTTGTAACAGACTCCTCCGGCTCTCCCCACCCACAGCCTATTGTATGTGGGTTGCCTGCCACAAGTGGGTGTTTAAAGGATCAGAGCTGCCATTCACTCTGAGACACAAATATTTTGAAAGGGCAGATACCCTCTTGGCCTCTGGACAGCAGCTTCTCCTAGTCTGGGACAGGCCAAGGTAATGACAGGTCTGATGAGCAGAAGCTCATCTGCTGGGCTCCCAATGATTCAATAGATGCTTTGCCTGCTAGGCCGCCTCTTGAGCCCTACTGTCTTGGGTTAATAGTGCTTATTCAGGGACAACAGTGTTGGGAAAGGTCTCTGCTTAAGACCTTGGATGCTGCCCAGTCCTCCTTTATCTATTCTCCCATAGGCCTTGGGCTTCAGTTCCCATAGTTCACAGCCAGCAAGGCCAATCCATTTTGTATTATGGGTCCAATTTATCAGGAGGACATTAATTTGGGGAGGAGTAGACCAAGGAGTAGACACAGGACCAATAGGCTAATTTACTCATTTGAAAAATAATGATCTGGTTTTGGAACAAAATATGTTTAGCTCTTCTATTCCACTGTACTTCTTTATTCTAGGTTTAGGAACTGAATCTGGTGTAGTGCTTAAACTGCCTTTTCTATTTGCTCTGGTGTTTGGATGCTGGAACGGAGAAAGCTGACCCCTTCTGCAAAGCTCAGACTTTGTTTTTCTGTCCAGGAGGAGACAGGGAGCTGGTTTTCCATTTCTCCCTCAAAAAATTATGTGCCCATCAAAATTAGGAGTCTGCCATTCTAGAGAGATGCCTGCCTGTGTTTCTTTAAATTTCCTCCATAGCATTCTTCATCTTAGAGTTACTATTCTTTAGACCTCTTTTTAGATTCACGCAACACTATTTCATTGCAATGTGGAAAACAGCTTGGAATCATTTCTTCTAATTTCTCTGATTTCAGAATGCAGTCTGGATGAAAGATTTTGAAGTTTGATAGAAAGATCAGATTTTAGAAGCCAAGGGACACTATAAAAATAGCCTACTGGCTTTGAATTAATGTGATATGTAAGCCCAAACTATTGGCGTGGCTTTTCTAACAAATTGTGCCTTAGCACAGTGTGCAAAACCTTCCAATGTTAAGTTCCCAATTTAATTGAACTGCATAAATGAAAGCAACCATCTGATGTGAACTAAGTATGTATATAGCTAAAGTCCAGGCACTGGCCAAAGACATGTAAAGTGTAACTAAACTATCATCTCATCTATTTTCATCTTTCTAATGCCACCTTCTACCTTGATTGGTTACCCACAATACAGAGTCAAGTGTGAGTTAAACCACCAGCAAAGCTCTCTTGCTGTCACTCACTGCTCCCCCCACCACCAAATCCTTTTAAATAAATCCCACATCTCTTGCTCTCTCCAGCAATTCCCAGAAACATCAGGAGGAAACGACAGGGTGAAAGTTCAACTACCCAATGGTTATAAATGAACTGCTTCCACAGATCAATACAGCATCCTGAAAGCAGCTGACGCCAATCCAGTTCTGTAGGGAAAGACTGGACCACTGACTGATATATGGGCCAGGCGTTGGACCTGCCTAGAGGATTTAAGCTGCTCTCTTTGCAATATAAGAAACTAATCCAATACTGACCACCCTCACAGAGTTGGTGTAAGGATTTGAAGCTAATGCATGGCAAGTGCTTTAAGGGGCTGTGTAAATGCAGTGGTGGGGTGAAGGAATCCAGATTAACAAGCCCATTCATGCCATCTGGCCACAATCAGATTAAAGCTGTCTCCAAAAATGTGTATCCAGCAAGGCTGAGAGAATAAACTATGATGTAACCTGTGGCCATTTTCCATGCTAGCAGCTTTGATGGGAATCTGAGCCTAGCAACATGTGGGAGAACACTGTTTTACCCCCTCCTGCTGAGAAAGACTGTATAAGGTTATCATTCTTGATAACCTTTGTAAGAGTAAAAAAAAAATGACTGAAACGGGTTGTTTGCAAAGCTTCATTAAGTGTCATCATGATGTCACCTTTCTTCAAGTCAGTGCCCTACTGGTTGTGGTGGGGTATCATGGAATCACCTGTAGCTATGCTGACTATGAGGAGTAAGGTCCATTTCAGTAGGATAGTGGCAGGTTGAGAAAGATGTTTGTGTGAACTAGGCAAATCTTGACTGGCTTTTGCCCATTAAGAGACAGAATGGATCTCAGTCAACACTGAAATGATTTGGATTATTCAATCACTCCCCAAGCAGATGCACAGTATGAAAACCCCTATTTGAGAACATGTACTATTGCTTCTCAGCATGTGAGCGTTGTCATTCTTCCAATCAGAAAACATGCACCACGCAAGAATTCATTAGAAACACACGGAGCAGGGGAGGGGACTCCATAGAATGTGGGCAGTTTTCATACTTGCAGACTTTAAGAGTAAACGTGTTAGTACAGTTAAAACTGAAGTAAAAATACTGGGTTTCCTAATGCCTAGAAATCTGGGAAGGATTACTCTAGGCCAAAGCTGTCAAACTCCTGGTCCCTGGGCCGAATGTGTCATGTGATGGCCATGCCCATGGCCAGTTTAGCAAGGGGGGGGGATCCTGATATATCACGTGATGCCACCGTGATGACGTGAGTTTGACACCCTTGCTCTAGGCCCACATAATTGTCACACTACTCTGGTTCTGGCAATTGACCTTAGTCAACAACCAGATGGCAACTGGAGGACTACAGTTTACTTAGCTTGGCATTACACAACACATCAAACCATAATATACTTCGCTGGGGTTAATTTTAATGTGTAAAACTACCCTATTTTGTTTTCTACAAAAAAAAAACATTTTAAAAGGACCACAGTCACTAGTGAAATACATGAACCCTGACTTCAAGTTTTTTTTTTTTTTTTAAAAGCTTCCTGTCTCCATGTCTTCCAATGTACTCAAAGTACATCTCTTTCCTTCCTTTCTTCATCAATTGAGCAAGCAAATCTCCAATTTTGGGCCACAATATTTGGCAGGAATTCTCCTCAAAATGCTCTTTTGAAGAGAGTTAGCGCAGTTCTATCCAATCCATAGCAGTGCTCATTGGTACCATTGTAGCTCAAGTTTGAAATGAGGGGTCCTTGATGTTCTCTGAGCAAGGTTGTTTTCTTGCAGATCTTTCATTACCCAAATTAGGTTAATGCTAGCACTGATGATGTTACCTAGTTTGGGTAATGAAATGTCTGCAAGAAAACAGCCAAGTTAGAAAACACCTAGGACCGCTCATAATGGTCTTTGGTAATGGTGCTTTCCCCACAAAACTAACCAGTTTTTCCTCAAACTTGTAGCTTTTGAATCAAATTTTCCTCCTCCCAAAGCCCCATAATTTTTTCAAAAACCATGTTGTTGGTTATGATAGGATCTGATACAATTGGGAGGCAGCCAGGTTGAAGACAGAGAGTGAGTAGGACATTTTTTTTTTAAAGTATTTGATCAAAGTTTGATTTTTGTCACTGTCTTCTTTCAAGGACAGGTCTTTTTTTTTTTAACTTTCCATTCTAAGCCACAACCCTCAAATTTCCTGAAATTCTCTTATCCGACTGTCTTCCATCTCATTTAGCTTCTTAAGATGTAACTAAAATGCTGCCACCTAGCTGGGTGGTAACTTTGACATGGGGCAAATCAGGCAGTTGTCCAGGGCACGGGGATGTGTGTGGCCTAATTTCGGAAAATCAAAAAGGAAACCTAGGGCAAGCTAAATTTCATTTCAATTAATTACCCATATCATTAAGCGATCTGTTTGTATTCTCTTACAGTATCAGATGAAGTTCTATGAAAATAGGATAAAGTCCTCATCATATGATAAAGAACAGAATTTAATGTTGCGTTGTTTGCTTTTGCTTATGAATTGTGATGACTGTAATTTCACAGTTCTGACACAGGTTGACAAATCTTAAAATAAAACAACACATCAGCATAAGTAAGGTTACTTGTAAAGTTATAAAAACCAATCTTCCATCAGAGCCTCCGGTGATAATCTCACCTGAGACTCAAAAACTCTTGAGGCCATTACTGCTGGTGCATGCTGTATAGGACTGCTCTCTAATAGATTATCGTGCTACTTTAAACATTTTACTGGGTGAATGCTAAAATTGCTAGTGAAATTTCATTTTCTAGATGGGCTGTAATCTTCCACTGACAAAGTCACTTCAGATATGGATTCAGTTCTTAAGGGTCCTCTCATCCAGAGACTTCCAAAGCTTCAGGAATGGAAGGGATCGCGATAACATGTCCTGTCAGTGCCGTTAGGGGAGGACTTTGAGGTTAAAAATCCAGGCCCCAACTCAGATGAAAGGCCCCCAAATATTGTAACCTCATTTCCTACATTCTGAAATAAATATAAAAGTAAAGGTAAAGATTCCCCTCGCACATACGTGCTAGTGTTTCCAGCTCTAGAGGGCGGTGCTCATCTCCATTACAAAGCCGAAAAGCCAGCGCTGTCCAAAGACATCTCCATGGTCATGTGGCCAGCATGACTAAACGCCAAAGGTGCACGGAACACTGTTACCTTCCTACCAAAGAGGTCCCTATTTTTCTATTTGCATTTTTACAAGCTTTCAAACTGCTAGGTTGGCAGAAGCTGGGACAAGTAACAGGAGCTCACTCCATTACACATGCTAAAGACTCGAACTGCCAAACTGCCAACCTTTCTGATCGACAAGCTCAGCATCTTAGCCACTGAGCCACCGCATCCCTTAAATAAATATATTACTCCTTAAAGGGTAAGCTATCATTGTTAAAATGTCACCTACCCTTAAAACTATTACGTCCATGGTCTAGAATTATCTAGCTGCACCACAGCGCTCTGATGCCAAAGAACATACAGCTATGCTGAGGAACAGCATATGCAGTATAAAAAGCCTTTTTTATACACCTTTTCAAGCCAATTCTTTAAAATACAGGTTCTTGACTAATCTCTGCACTGAATCATCTCCATGCTATGAAAGAGGATGGCATTTCTTCTGGGTTGTGCCCTAGCAACTGGAAGGGTTAAGATTTTTTTGTTTTTCATTAATGGAAATCTCTTCCCCCATTTTATTTTTTTATTTTATTTTATTTTTGGCCTCACAAAGCAGCTTTGTGCAAATGGCGCCATCTCTTGGCCTAAGGAAGGAAAGGGACCAGGCATGCTTGGCATCTGCTAGGTGAATGCAGTGCAACAACCGCATTCCAGTGGACCGGCTGTCTGCAGATGTGCTAGAGTTTGCATGTAGAAGCATTACATGAGGAATATGCAGTCACATGCACATATGATATGTTTGAAATAGCTCAGGAACAGACATGGGAAGGATGGAATAAAACCAGAACTATTCGGGGGGGGAGGGGGGAGTTTAAATGGAGAAAAGGTGAAAAAGCTGGTTTAATTGGAGGGAAATGTGCTTTTTCCTTCATGTGCCATTCCTATGGCCTAATGTATGTCCTGGAAAAAAATGTGCAACAGTTACTGTTTCTTTTTTCCATCATATTTTTCTTACCAAAAGATGAAAATCACCATTGATGGAGCTACCTGGCATTTGGAAGGCAGGATTGCTCAGCATTGACACAGGTGGTCCTCGACTTACGACTGGTAACTTAGTGTCTGCTCAAAGTTATGACAGAAAACACCCCCCTCCCAAAAAGTACTTATGACCTAGTTCAAAGTTCTGACGGGCACCTCCCTCCCCTGAAGTTACTTGGTAACTGACTCACATTTATGGCCATTCGTTTGCAGCATCTTGTGGACATATGACGGTGATTTACATTCTTACAAAATCTGGTTTTTACTTCCAGTTTTCAGCGAAAAAAGGTCCCACAGCAAACGAGTTCCCTTAATGACCGCAGCAGTAGTTTTACGCCCACAGCAGTTGCTTAACAACTGCCACAAAAAAGATCATAAAATCAGGTCCAGTCATGTGGCAACCTGCTTTACGAACATCTTCATTTATGACTTTAATGGGTAGGCTCCATTATGGTTATAAGTCAAGGACTACCTGTAATGTGTTCCTTCAGGTTAGTATAACTCTAGATAGGCTATCTCAAGAGAGAAACACACACCCCATTCTAGGAGACTCCAAGGACTCTAATGGTGGCAAGAGCTAACAGAGAGAAGCAGGAAGCTGGAAGAGCAAAATATCCTGTTTGGGTAAAGGTTCAAATCACTGAGAAGTTAAAGACTGATGATGTTATCTAGTTTGGGTAATGAAACATCTGGAAGAAAACAAGCAACCTCAGAGAGCACCAAAGACCCCTCTTGTCAACCCTGGGCTACAAATATTCTCCTTTATTGATTCAAATAACTAGTTTAAAAGGTATTAGTTATTCTCCATGGCAGAATACCAATTTTCATGGTAGCGTAGGTAGGGTCCTTTGGAGCCAAAGAAAATACAGCTACAGCAGCAGTTCAGAAACGATTGTCCACTTGCAGTACATCTACACCAGAGCTGTCAAACTTCTGGCCCGCAGGCCAGATGTGTCACACGCTGGCCACGCCCATGCCCAGTTTAGGGAAGGGGGTCCCAATACATCACGTGGCGCCACCCAATACGCCACCAAAAGTCCCAATATGTCACGTGACGCCGCCATGATGATGTGAGTTTGACACCCCTGCTCTACAGTCCTGTAGTTCTCAACCATGATGTAAAATGTAACTATATGGATTAGGATTGCATACCTCCTACCCAGCAAGTAAGAACCAATTGAAGATCATTACTATCATTTCCAGGGCCACCCCTTTTATTAGACAGACTGAGGCAACTCTCAGGCAGAAGAGATGCTTCTTGTCTTTTCTAGCCAATAATTTAAGGCAGAAAACTGCCTGCCAATAAATACTTTCTTTCTTTTCAAGCTGGCCAATAACTGAGTGACTTTTTTAAAAAAAAAAAATCTCTTCCAGCTATTCGCAAACCAAAAACAAAACTGTTAATGTTCTTTCTTGTCTATGCTCCATGTGTTTTTGTGCATGTATTGGTGAACAGCTGGCCTTATTTTGTAATAAAATCCCAGGAACAATCTGAAGGGAATTCTGCCAAGGGGAGTGAGTTGTTAAACGGATATAAAACAATGTGGCAAACTTCAATTGCCTTCCAAATTCCTAATGATGTACCAGCAAATCTGCACTTGGCTTCTACCAGCACATGGCCACAGTAGGAAACCAGGAAGTGGGATAAATGGTAAATATTCTTACAGGCCCACGTCTCCAAGTGCAAAATAGCACTCCATTGTTGTTTCGGAAGCAACATTTCATTCTCTTGAAATTGCATCTCCTTGACTATGAGACAACACTGTCACATGGGGATATAGAAAATTATTTGCAAATGCAAGCCTCCTGTTTCAACATGGTGGGATTTAATGGGGAAGGAAGATATTTCAATGCACTACCAAGAATATACTACTGCTCTGAAGACCTCCTTGTGAATTAAAGACAAGATGCTTCCATGTTTAAAAAGCTTTCATGGGGAAAGAAAATAAAAGACACATACAAAATAAAAGACACAAAAAGCAATTATCCAGCTCAGTGAGTTTTTTTTTTTTTTTTTTCAGATTCAGTGCACCTGGAGCACTGGCCAAATTTAAGCATCCTGCCTAGGCTGAAAATGCAACCTTAAATATTTGTTGTAACTCTCCTGAAATTGCTCACTGTAGAGGATATTTGTTGAGCCTGAAAGAAGTATCGTCCTCTGCTGATTTCACTGAATTAATTCATCCTGGCTTCCAAGAAATCCCAGGATTTCTAAGAAAACACTGAGCCTTTTGATTATCTGCATGGTTTATCTATCTTTTCAAATTGCCAATGGAAATCTTTTCCTGATCATGCTGCGACTACTGAGCTTCCTATCCTAATATTAACTTCCAAACAGACAGTCACACTAGGAGGTGTTTATATAATCTTAAATCCTAAATTTGAAGTTTTTACCCAGGGAGTGGGCTTTTGTAATGCTGATACTTCTAGAATTCAGCTACGATTTCTCTTTATTGTAACTCCAACATTTCAGGCTATATTTTATAGGAATGAAAGCCCCAATTACAAACCTATGCATTTTCCTATATTAGATTCACTTATAGCAGAGATGAAGGTTCCGTTGAGGAAATCAATAGCCAGCTAAACCACAACTCCCAACAGCCTCAGCTAGCAGATAGTTCAACATCATCAGCAGGTGCCTCATTCCTCACTAAAATGGGGGTACTACTTTGGTGACATCAAGAAAAAAAATTGCTTGCCTGCACGGACACTACAAATAAGAAAAATGTGTTGACGGAAAACATGTGTTGATATGCAGATACACACTGACCCAACCTTTTGTAAACACACCCCAGAAGACTGTGTTCCATGCAAGCACTGATACAGGATCTGTTTGCCATATTATTATTTTTTAAAAGCTTCTCTCTGATTATGCTTAGGGGTTTGATTCCTGAGATTCGGTCGAGCCCACTAATACAGGGGTCCCCAACCCCCAGTCCCCAACCCCCAGCATCAAACCACAGCATGCCTCAAATTGGGCCATGCTAACAAGTGAAGCCCCATCTGTGGGAAACCATGCCCACTCCAGTCCGCAGAAAAACCTCCCTCCACAGAACCGATCCCTGGTGCCCAAAAGGTTGGGGGACACTGCTCTAGTGCAATATTTCTCAATTTCTGCAACTTTAAGGCGTTCAGACTTTAACACTCAGAACTCTGAGAATTGAAGTCGACATATCCTAAAGTTGGTGTGGTTGAAAAACACTGCTCTAGTTTAAGCAAGTGAAATAGCTAAGGCATTTCAAGCCTGTGGAGCAAATAAGCCTCTAAGCCGGGGCTGCACAGCTAACAATCAGAGCTTTATGTGCCTCACTGCCCTGCCACAAGCCATGTCCTCAGGTTTGCTTCTCTAGTTTTCTATAGGCGGGCCTCCATTTCACGCTGCTACTCAAAAAATGGTGCCCACTTCTGGGGTGGTGCCACGCAACCTAGGGATGCTAAGGGGTGGAACAGTCTTCTCTCTTTCCCCAACAGACCTCCAGAGATCTATGAAAGGTAAGGCAGCAATTGGTGAGGGAGGGGAGGAAGGGGGAGGAAGCAGGCCCAATGCTTGTGGAAACCCAGTGGGGCAGGATGGGAAGGATAAGTGGCTGTTTCAGAATTCCAGCAGTTGGTTGTAAGGGTGAATCAATCCAAATTTTGTGCATGTGACCATGGAAGCACTACAGTTACTATAACTTTGAAACCAGGTCATAAATAGCTTTTGGGAGCATCCATCATAACTTGGAATGGTGGCTAAGCAAGCGGTTGTAAGTTAAAGACAACTTTTTAATGCAGAGTAATCATATTCACTATATTTAATTCCTTCTGGACTGAATCAAGTTCAGCTTTCCTCCTAGCACCACCTACATTTTCAAGTGCATGCAGCAAAGGGAGGCTGATGGCCCAAAGAAAATTGCCTAGCGCTGTTGTAAGCCACATCCCAATATAAAGGGAAGAAGAACTGGGGGAGCACAAAGGAATGTAGCTGTCATGAAGACCAACCCACATCTTGCTGGAACAGAAATAACTCGAACTGGAAATTGGCCATTCCAATTCATTCTCTTGAAATTCTCCAATGGAAATTCTCCTCCCCCCACCAAATAGAAACAAAACATTCCTCTGGGTATTCCTAAGCATTTTTTTTCCCATTGATCTGGATTGCTCCATTCATGGAATTTTAAGGGGGTCCTGACAATCATGGTTTTCACTTGAACCCTCCTGTGTTTTCCCACAGCTGCTTCGGTCATTTTTCTTAGGCAGGGCAATAAAATCTGTCAAGGAGGAAAAAAATATAGAACATTGTCAAGGTTGGCCCAAGACGTTATACTCCCCTCCCCCAAGGCAAAGGATAAATATAACTCTTCTCCCTCCACCTAGGATGAGAAGTCAGTCAGAGTGGTCCTGAATCTTCCTTGGATGCTACCTTAACCTGCCTCGTGGTAGGCCTGGCTCTGGCCCGCCAGGAGGGAGCCTCCACAGCACAGCAGCCTCTTCCCAGGCCTTGGCCTTCTCTGCCTGGAGGCGGGAGGCGGGCCAGAAGCAAGCCGAATATCTGAAACAGCTCCACAAGGAGGAGATTCATGGCAGCAGGAAGAGTTCATAATTCAGCCCAGATAGGAATCAGCTGTAAGAAACAGATGCTGGGTTCATTCTAGTTAGAAATAAGCTTGTAAATGTTAATATGGGGGCCAATTAAGCATAAATCTAATACCGGGTTAGATCTCTAATTCAGGGCAGGGGGAAATTCATCTATGCAAACCCTAATGAAATGAATGATAGCTAAGCAGAGATATGCATACACACATTTGTATACCAGCAGAGAGCAGAGGGAACACACAGGCCTAAAACAAACTGAGAAAGATTTTTTACAAAAGTATAATGGAAGTTTTTTGCTACAGAGTAGAGTAGAGTAGAGTAGAGTAGAGTAGAGTAGAATAGAATAGAATAGAATAGAATAGAATAGAATAGAATAGAATAGAATAGAATAGAATAGAATAGAATAGGAATTCTTTATTGGCCAAGTGTGATTGGACACACAAGGAATTTGTCTTGGTGCATATGCTCTCAGCGTTTTCTGCTTTACATTGTTTTCTGCTGTCAAAGAAATCATCTGAGTGTGTCCTCTCTCTTTCGTGCATGCGTGCACACACACATTAATGCTGTTGTTGATGATGATCAAAGAAGAATGTATCAGAGAGTCAGTGCAAGCTTAACTTTGTCTAAAATGACCTAGGCTTAAATTTTAAAAGAGAACATATTAAAAACTTCGATTAAGATTGCAGTTGTAAAGAAACTGGCACGAATGTACATCTACATGACATTTGAGTAATATGATCCCAGTGTTTTTCTGGGGGGGGGGGAGATATACAGTATTCGTGTAGGATGGTGTCTTGCAGGAAGGATAATGTGGCCCCTAAAAAGCTGCTGTCTACTGAACCACCCCAATTCCTACCGCACTCACAACCCCAACACTTTCTTCCCCATTGTCATCTTTGGAGAGCAACACTGATCATTTTAACGACACAGTTCGTTACTAATGATTAAGAGGTTGCTTTGGGCAAATGGGGGAAACTGCTGTGATATATAGAAAATTAGATCACTTCTACAATAGGCAGGCCTCCTTATTAGCAATCCCTAAGATATGATATATGATTGCTGGACATGCAAGAGATAGGACCCCTTCTGCGTGCCGAAAGGGTAAGCCTACAAGTCTTGTGAATTCCCATGTTGATTCCCTAGTGAGCTCAATTTAAACCAGTGCTGTTTCAAATGGGATATGAAATTGCCACCATCCAACCCTGCAGAGGCCCGATATCCATAATTAAATGTCTTTAAGATTGGAGGGATGCACCAGTTAAAGTCTCAGCTCTCCAACTATAGGCACTTTAAAAATTCTTTGTGGTCACAAGCTGGAGCAGAGGAACTACAGTTAGTCCTCGACTTACAACCATTCATTTAGTGACTGTTCAAAGTTACAATGGCACTGTAAAAGAAATGACTTATGACCATTGCTTGCACTTACGACCATCACAGCATTCTCACGGTCACATGATTAAAATTTGGGCTCTTGGCAACCAGCTTCTATTTACGACAGGTGCCACGTCCCAGGGTCACATGATCGTCTTTTATAACCTTTCCAGCCAGCTACTCATAAGCAAAATGAATAGAGAAAGCCGGATTTGTTTAATGACTACATGGTTCACTTAATTGTAGTGATTATCTTAACAACGATGGCAAAAAGGGTCATAGAATGGCATGACTCACTTAGCAACCGCCTTGCTTGGCAGTGGAAATCCTGATCCCGATTGTGGTGGTGAGTTGAGGATTATTTATACACAAAGGACAATGGCTGTATCATCTGGGATCATGCAGCAATAACACCAAGTAGTAACCAACCACCTCCATTCTTGAAACAACTAAGCAAGGTTAGACCTGATTAATATAGGGATGGGAGACAGGTAGGAAATTCCAGGCTATAAGACTGTGAGATTGAAAAAGCTTTCATACTGCTACCAATAAATCACGGGCTTCCATGTGAAACTCAATTTGAGCAAGGTTTTATCTTTTTTTAGTGTCAACAGTGTCCCTTGAAGCAGTAGTAAGGCTTTCTTGAAAACATAATTTTGGGGGGCACTGCTTAGTCAAGCCAATTTAGATGTCTAAAAATCCTTATTGGAGCTACATCAACAAAAGAGAAACATGTTTCCAAGCAATCTTCACCAGATAAGGTAGGTAAAAAGAATGAAGTTATTATAAGCTGTTTTTCAAATGTGAATGGAGGTGGATGGAGAGGGGTCTACCAACATGCAGATCGGATCCTAAAAGAATGAAGGAATGGTCTAAGGTAGCATCTTTGCCTCTCCCAAAATTGCAGAGAAGAAAAAAAGAAGGAAATAATTGTTGGAGCTCAGGTTTTGGACATATAAAATCTAGCTTTAAAACCCAGATCTGTTGCCATTCAAGATACAGAGATCTCTTAGTAAGTGGAAAACACAATTAAAACCAGCAATATTTCTTTACATGAACAAAATCATTTAAGCAAAACAGCAAAAGAACAATTATCTACAGTCCTTTTGTAAAATAAACAAATCATCTTTAACCTCCAGAGCAGTATTATATTAAACAGGCAAGAATTAAAAGATTGCTTAAAAATACATATTGGCTGGTGGCATGGGTTTACACTAAAATTCAAAAACACCCATGATGCATTTTCTTGTCTACCTCAAATTAGTAAATGAAAGATTGTCTCCCAGGAAAAAAAGATTTTTCTTTCCTTATCTTCTTCTCCAGAGTGGGTAATTATGTCATTTCTCTACAATGAATGTTATTTTCTTAATTTAGAAAATATTTCTTTAAAAAAGCAAGTGCCAATGCAGATGAAAAAGACTGTTTTTAAAATGAACATACAAATCTGAAAATGAAATGGTAGTACTTAAAGATAGATAGATAGATGATAGATAGATAGATAGATAGATAGATAGATAGATAGATAGATAGATAGATAGATAGATAGATAGATAGATACTGGTAAGTAAATAAATAATAGTGTATCACCCAAAAGTGTAAAATCATATATAGGGATTATATTAATCAATACTTGCATTCTATCTGTATTTATCAAAAGAATTGTATTCAACTTTTTACCAAATTGATAAATGCACGCTTTTTTTCTTTGATAATTTGTTTAACTTGGAGTATATTTCTGCTTCCATTTCTGTGAGGCAGGTATAATCTATCAGTATCACTATGGCAATATAATGCATAATGAATATATTAGCTTGCTTACTTTTTGGTGCAAACTGTCCAGTTCAGTTTGTGTCCAGTTAATAATTCCAGCAGAATATCCTATCATAGGTATGGCTTAGGTATTGATGACTTTCCACCATTCAATTTTGTTTTTAGCTATTTTCTCATTATTTGGATGTATTTTTTTACTAATCACATTTTTAATTTGTCCATGCTTGAAGTTGTCCAACTGTAAAAAGCCCAGATACTTGTAGGCTTCATCCTGATGGTTCCTGGTGGTTTAAGCCATTCAGCATTTCAACTCCATTATTTGTGATTTTACCTTGATTTATTGTAACTGAAACACGTTTCTCTTGGCAAATTCCACTCTGTTATCCATACTAAGAATTCTTACAATGTTTATTAATGACTAGATTTCATTTTCTAATTTTCATAAACCTTCAGAACATCTGTATAAGGTACACGTGAGATTTTATTAGCATTTTTTGCTGTTTGATAGCCAAGATTTGCTTTCTTGAAAAATCACTGAAAGTGGGATCATAGCAGTGACAAATAAGAAGGGTGATAATGAGTCAACCTGGAAATTGACAAGCCCTTATTTTTTATTTTCAATCGCCAATTCTGTCTTCCACTACTTTATTTTTTCTATAAACATTATAACGTTTTTACTGGCATCAGTTGTCACACAGATGACCCAATTGTCTGGTAGTGAATCAAAGACATTTTTGTAATCAATCCAGACCATATCCTAAATAGGTTTATCAGCTTTTGCAATTCTCAGAAACCATTTTATCAATCAGAAGTTGAACTTTTGTACATCAGCTTTTCTTTTTATTTTCTTTCTGTTCTACTGAAAGAATATTTTTTCCTAAATAGTTGTTTTTATATTTTTGGAGAAGGATCAGTGTGTGCCTTAATCCAATATATGGAGCCTTGCAGGTGCTTCCAGCTATTGAATATATTCTGGCATAGGTCTGCATGATGCAATTTATTTCCTTATTTATATTATTTATTCAGCCACCCATCTCACACAAGTGACTCCTGGGCAGCATATAAGAATAAAACAAGCATAACTCTCATCCCCAGCCCTCAGTGCTCAAGGATAAACTGTTAACCCCACCTCCATCAATAGTAGCAGAGCTCATTTCTCACTGATTTAAATGCCCGGGAAACAGCCAGGTCTTCAATGCCTTCTAAAAGGCTAAAAGGGTTGGGGCATCCATATATATTTAATATTATTGTATAATCTCATAATTTATTATTCTAATAAATGAGGAACATGATTGCAGAGAAATGATAGGGAACAGCAATGGGGATAACAAATTATATAAAAGTCTACTTTTTTGGTCACGTTTGGATTTTGGCCAATCTACTGAAGGATGATTGGAGAACACTTCAACTCAACAATATGGAAATGCCCAGAATCCAGTTCTGCCAGTTTTTGGTGAGATACTTCTGAGAAGTTCCCAAGTAGGGTATGTACCAACTAACTCTTTTCTGAGTCAAAACCACAGGATCTTGAGGATCTAGGCAGATATGACCTCGTTGATGATCCTTACTCTGTCAAGGACTTTGAAGTTCTCATATCAAATGACCTAAGTGCCAGAGCTCACTGTAACAGCATTGCCAAAAAGGCATTAAGAGTTATAAATCTAATCTTACAAAGTTTCTCCTCTGGAAATATTGAATTGCTAACTAGAGCATACAAAACTTTTGCCAGACCAATATTCAAATACAGCTCATCAGTCTGGAATCCGCACTGCATATCGGACATTAATACAATTGAGCGAGTCCAGAAGTATTTCACAAGAAGAGTACTACACTCCTCTACTCGCACCAGAATACCCTATATCACCAGGCCTGAGATTTTGGGCTTGGACAACCTTGAATTATGCCGCCTACGGTTGGACTTAAGCGTAGCACACAAAATTATCTGCTACAATGTCCTACCAGTCAATGACTACTTCAGCTTCAACCACAACAATACAAGAGCACACAACAGATACAAACTCAATGTAAACCACTTCAAACTTGATTGCAGAAAGTACGACTTCAGCAACAGAGTGGTCAATGCCTGGAATGCACTACCTGACTCTGTAGTTACATTCTCTAACCCCCACTCCTTTAACTTCAAACTAACTACTATTGACCTCACCCCATTCCTAAGAGATCTGTAAGGGGTGTGCATAAGTACACCATTGTGTCTACCGTCCCTCTCCTACTGTCCCCATTTATTCGTATCTATTTCCTGTATTCTTATGTTTATACTTATATCTATTATCTTGTAAGCGATTGATACATCAAATAAATAAAATAAGAAGTAGAGGAGGCAGGTTTTAAAAGATAAGGACTTCCAACAGCGCTTCTTATAAAAAAGGAAATTCCTTTAAAGGTAGCTTGTCCGAGGCATCTTGAGGCTTTCAACAAAATGATGAAAGCAGTGTTGAAGTTTTGGACCATATCACCATGAAATATCCAAAAATGAAAGTGCGTGAACTTGCTATCTATCATATTCCTCATCTCAACAAGACCTTAGAAGAAAGCATCAATCATTCAGATCTTGCTTCCCTGATTGTTCTACTCTCAGAACACTTCAGAACTATCATGTGAAACAAAAGATGAAAGGATAGCTTTCATTTATTAAGCCTTTTATTGTCTCCCTCTTTCCATCTGACTGAACTGCCTCAAGATAGGTTCAACCTGAGAGCCACCTTGGAAGATTTAGCTGCAATTGCTTCCAAGTTAAATGGAAAGGGGATTTCCAGAAGAAAAAGCTTTTCTATTTGGAAATCAAACATTGTGCTGTTTGGGTGAGAGGATGGCTCTCCAATCAATTGGAGACATCTAGATGGTACAGTTTTATTTAAAATAGAAAGGAGGGGGCTGTGATGAAAGAAAAGTATGGAAGAAATGGATAGAGAAGCTGTTTGCTATTGTGTATTGCATTCCACTGGAAATAATTTGCCAAGGCTATGTGATGACACTGGTGGGACTGAAGCCAACGCTGCAGTGAATTCGAAGGCACTTGGAACACCAAGGCTTCAGGTTATATACTCTGCTTTAGTGTATGTTATAAAGATAGTCCTCAACTTATGACCAACCATTAATAACCATTCAAAGTTACATTTATGACCCAGATTCGAAGTTCTGACAGCCAGGGCTCCCTTGTGGTCCCATGGCCACATTTTGGGCACTTGGCAACTGGCCCCCATTTACAGTCATTTGCCACATCCTGTGGTCACATAACCTCAATTTACAATGTTTTTGCTAGAAACTGGTGTTCACTTCCAGTTTACAAAAACAAAATCCCCATAGAGAACAATGGATTCACTTAATGACAATGGTGTTCGCTTTATGACCACCACATTTGGTTAACAACAAAAGTCACGTAATGACCTGCTTAATGACTTACACCCATAATTGCAGATGCAACTACAATTATAAGTTGAGGACTACCTGTACATATATTGTATACCTTGACTTGCCTTTCCTTATGAAAATTGCCTCAGGATAGGGGTTTAAAACAAAGGAAAAATGGTGGCCCAGTTTTTATTTCCCTTCAGCCATGAAAACTCACTAGGTGACTTTGGGCCAGTCACTTTCTCAGCCCAACCCACATTTTGCTTCTAGGTTTTGCATGGAGATGTTGGAGGAAAGACGTATGCTGCCTTGAGCTCCTGAATGGAATGTGGGATACAAATCAAATCTACAGACAAATAAATAAATGGCACAGAAGGCAACTTCTAAATTCCTCACTACAGCAGCTATCAGTCGAAGACAAAACGGCTTCAACCTATGCCTATTTACATCCCCTGGGTACACTGGTTTCTCTATAAGGCTTATATTATGCTGCAGAGATCTCCCATCTTCAATGCCACCTTTGTTTTGCCTGAAAACTGCCTTACTTGTGCAATCCAGACTGGTCTTTTCTTGCCTGTTACAATTTCTCTCTGTGTGTCCCCCACCCATTCATATCGACAAATTGGGAATTATTTGAATTGTGGGGTCCTACAGCAGACCTCATGATGAGATGCTCTTCTGAGAACTGTGTGATGCACTGGTTGGGGAAGGGGATCTTGTCTCTTAAGACCCCAAGGCATTGTGATGCTGTAGATGTTATGGAACATCTCTCTATTTGCTCTTGCTTTGGCCACATCGATTCATTATTGTTTTCCCATCAGCCATTCCTCTCCTCTTGTGGCACAAACCTCTCCAGGCTCTTTAGAGATGAAACTGGATTACTCAGTCCAGATTCTTTCTCAGTGGCTCCACAAAGGCTGGACCACAGGTGCAGGATTGCTCTATTCAATATTGGCAAGGTGTCTCAGCAAGGAGAAATTGGGTACCTACAGCCCAAAAAGAAAAGTGGCAGGTCAAGAGTAGAGAGCATGTAGATTGAGAAAGCAACCTGGCTAGTCTTCTCTCCACTTCTTCTTCTCCCCCTCTCTTAGCTCATCCTCTCATCTATTCTACTTTCCTGTCAGCCCCACCAAGTAGACCAGGCCAGGAAATTAACTCCACAAGCCTTGCTCAATCATGCCCTAGTCACCTCCCATCTTGACTACTGCAGTGGTCTACATGGGGGCGCCCCTGAAACGTATCCAGAAGCTGCCATTGGTTCAAAATGTGGGGAGACCTGCAGAGTTTTGTGCAAGCCTAGGTTGTCATCTTTCTTATGGGAAGTGCATTGGTTGCCTATTTGCTCCATGGTCCAATATAAAGTGCTGGATATCACCTTGAAACACCCTACATGGCTTGACGCCAGGTTACTTGAAGGACCATATTTTCCCAACTACATCTACCCAGCAGAGAGGCAGGGTGTGTTACAGGTTCCCTCTCTTAAAGAGGTCCATCGATTGGGACCAAGAGGAAGGGGTTTCTCCTTGATGGCTTCCTCCCTGTGGAACATCATACCTGCAGAGATAAGACTGACCCCTGCCTTGATACACTCTTTTGAAAGGCCCTGAAGAAGAATTATGCCAGCAGGTCTGGGGACCTCAGGGCGATGTGGAGCCCATCAATGGTTAGCTTGATTGCTATCACCAGTGGGGTGTGTGTGTGAAGGGGTTTGTATTTGGGGGCTTCTATAAGCTGCCCAGGATAATCCTGTGTGGGTTGAGCAACCGCATACATTTTCTTAAATAAATACTTTTCTGGAACTACTTATATTGGGAGTGGCTGTAATAACAGTGTCTTGCAACAAATCATGCCGTACCTCTTCTCCTTTCTCAGACTACTGTGAATTAGGGAGATGCCTGGGTCTCTTCCGCATACCTTCTGTCAAGTTGCGGACTTACGGTATGTTTCTTTCACATGCCTGCATGTGTCAGTCCAGGTCCTCTTCTGTACTTTCTACACCTCCAGAACCCTCTATCATCAAACATCCAGGTTGTGGAGTCCCAAAGTATACAATTCAGTTAGATTTATGAATCTAAGAGATTCCACCACCAATCATGCTACACAGTAGGGTGATCTGGAGCAGGGATCTCCAACCTTAGCAACTTTAAGATTTGGGGACTTCAACTCCCAGAATTCCTCAGCCAGCTTTGCTCAGTGAGAAATGAGCTCTGGTCTGGACTATTCTTCCAGACTCATGTATGAACTTGCACATGATTAAAAAAAAGAAAGGCTTTCATTTTATGCATCCTAATCTCAATTTACAGCCATTTATTTGGTCACTCTTCAAACTTACAATGGCCTTGAAAAAAGTGACTTACAAACTGGTCCTGGTTCTTACAACCATTGCAGTATCTCCACAGTCACATGATCAAAATCGGAGGTGGGGGGCGGGCTTGGTACCCAGCATTTTTTTTACAGAGTTTGCAGTGTCCAGGGTCATGTGATTGCCATTTGCCGCCTTCCCAGCTGGCTTCCAACTAGTAACATTTCCGCAGTGGTTTACTTAACAATCATTGCCAAAGAGGTTGTAAAATCAGGTGTGACTCACTTTAGCAATCACCTTGCTTAGCATTGGAAATTCTGGCCCGATTGCAAGTCACATTCATCCGTTGAATTTCAGATAGCTTTCTCATAAGTAGATATGGACAGGTTGCCCCCCTAATAGATACCAAATAGCTGTTTACTTTCTATCACAGTAGCATCTTTTCCATGCCCACAAGTATTTTAAATCTGAGGTGATTTCAAATGCGCCGTTTTGTTTTTTTAAAGGAATGCTATGCCAGCACAGTTCTTTGCAGCCCTCATGTGGGCAAAATATCTCCTAAAGCAAGATGCAGAGGTTTTTTCCCCTAGTTCTATTTTAAATAACTCCCATAGGGTCCGCTGTTTTATAGGAAAAATGTAATTGCTACCCCAATTGGCCATTCAGAAAAAGGGGGGGGGGGGGGGGGGGGGGGGGGGGGGGGGGGGGGGGGGGGGGGGGGGGGGGGGGGGGGGGGGGGGGGGGGGGGGGGGGGGGGGCCCCGGGGGGGGGGGGGGGGGGGGGGGGGGGGGGGGGGGGGGCGGGGGGGGGCCTGGCTTTTGAAGAAAATTAAAATGGTGTGGTTATGTATTAATCCTGCACACCTTCTTCCTTTCAGTTCTATCTCTGTAGGACAGGGGTGTCAAAGGGGCCAGCAATGGCTCACATAAGACACTGGGCCTGCGCACCACTGTGGTCAGTGGCTCGATCCCCTTGAGCGAATAAACCGTGTAGGGACAAGAAAGGAGCCTGATAAGCAAAGCTAATGGGGAAGCCAGATTCACTTAACAACCGTGTAACTAACTTAACAACTGCAGTGATTCACTTAACAACTGTGGCAAGAAAGGTCGTAAAATGGGGCAAAACTCATTGAACAGCTGTCTTGCTTAGCAACAGAAATTTTGGGCTCAATTGTAGACATAAGTTGATTACTACCTGTACTTCAAATTACAATTCTTTCCTATTCAGGACAGAATATTTTATCATATCTATTTTTGTTTACTTATCCAGATAGTCCCTATGCTACTTCGGTTAACTGAATTGAGCAACTGTATTTCTTTATTATCAATTTATTTCAGCCCAACTCACCTTACAGGGTTATGCCGGGGGGAGAAGGACAAGGAAGGAGTATTAGGTATGTTCATCACCTTGAGCTACTTATAAAAATAATAAAGGTGGGATTAAAAATAAATTAAATAATTTCACACCATATAAATAGAATAAAATGGATTAAAAATGCAAAGTACATAAGCAACATATAATTTTATATATGGACTTCCCTTCTCATACAGGCCTATCCATCAGGGTTGGATGTTTGTTAAATAAACGCACTTGTTTTTTACTATTTCCAATGAGGAATAGGCTTCATGTGAATATGGGAGTTACTGCCAGTGTAAAATTTTATATCCAAAAAGCGTCATGGAGAAGGCATGAAGAAGTATCACTAAAATTAATGATCTGGCCATTTGCTAAGAGATAATCCCTTACACCAAGGCTTGATTCTTTTAAAAAAAAATGGGGAGGGGGAGAGGAGGAATTGACCCAGTTTATGGATTAGTTTTTCAATAAACTGCACTCAGTTTGCACAATTCCAATTTCCACATTTACATATCGTTCACTGAAGCCTTTCTAAAATGCACGCTTGTGGGCATTTATAGATATTTCGCCCCTACATTATTACATTTTAAATAGTAAACGAACTTTTTAATGAATTTTAAATAGGAGCTCAATGGGCTCATCTATCCTCAAGCCAAGCCTTAGCGATCTCTCTGCGCTTCCATTTGCAGCCAGGAAATGAAAGTTATTTTTATTTATTTATTTTTGTCAATTGCTTAGACAAGATAATAGGTATAAGTAAAAACTTAGTTATGAATACATGGATACATATAAGAAAAATAAAATAAAAGAAACAATAGGACAGGGACGGTAGGCACGTTGGGTTCAGCCTTCCCTCGAGTTGGCAACCTCCAGATAAGTCGGACCCGAAGTCCCATTATCCTCGGCGGCCATGCACTTGATGTCTGAGGATCAAGGAGTCACCCTCAGTATACTCATCATCCTCTGCCAATTCACGGCTACATCAGCAACAACAGATACCCCGCGGAGGAACTGGCTCTACTGAACAGGAGGGATTTTGTGCGGAATGGTACTGATGCATCAGATTGGGGGGGAGGGAAGGGGGAGGTTTCGCGAGCGCATGACGTCACGCTAGAAACAGGGAGGCTCCGCTGAAAAATGGTCGAGCAGGAAGGAATAGGCAGAAAGCAAGATGCTCTTCGGCATCCAGCCTAGCGCAGAATTTCCACGCATCCGGATTTACCCCCCCCCGCAGGGCACGTCTACCTGGAAGGATCCAGGCTTGCCGTTTTGAATCCCACTGAAGCATCCCTCCCTCCCCCTCTGCAAAATGCACGCGTCGTGCTTCTCGGGGTTCGTGGCTTTTACGACCATTCCCACGTTCCTAGTCCCTTCTACGTAAGCCGGGGACCCTCTCGACAACTTTCGCAATCTCGGTTTTTTTTGTGTGAAATGTGCAGCGCCCGCCGCTCTTTTGGGTGCCCTCTGCACGCCTTCCCCCGCCCGCCCCGGACTGAGCCAGTCCGTCCTTCCCGAGCATCTTCCCTCCCACCCCACCCCTAAAACCCCCGCGCCTCTCGCCTTCCCGTCCGTCCCCTCGCGTCATCGTCTCTCTCCCCCCTCACACCACCCACCCACCCACCCAGGGCCGCCACGAGAGATATTAACCGCGCCGGCGGAGGAGACAGCCAGCGTAGCGCCTGGCGCTCTCAGCAAATCAAAGGCCCCTTCAGTGGCATGATGGATAGGCCTGCCCTCGTGGTGAACCCGCACTTTAATACAGAGGAAGTTATGAAAGCGCGATCCATCAGCGGCAGCCGCTTGCTCGGCTCCTCTTCGCTTCCCCGACTCGGTCGCCGGCGGCTTCAGGGCTGCTGCTGCTGCCGCGGCTGTGTTCCTGGCCATCGCCACTTCTTTGCTTAAGATCCATGCCCCCCCTCCATTCCTCCTTCCCAATCGCCCTCCCTTGCACCCTTTTATTATGATCCCCTACCATGCAGAAATAGGGCACACTCCCCTCCCCGCATCTCTCTCTTCCCCTTCCCCACCCCACCCCCAAAAAAAGGAGGAGGAGGAGAAGAGAGACACGCGAAGAGCTAAAGAGAGGCCGAACCCCCACCCTCCCTATCGCTCAGTCGCTGGGGTCCAATTTAGCATCTGCCCGGACATTTTCGTCCGCAGTTCGTACATCACCCGGGAGGGGGCGCTCTGGCGGACAGCGTGTGTGTGTGGGGGGGGGGGGAGGTCTATCCTGGTGAGACAAAAGGAGATGGGGTGGGGCACATAGAGATAGGTGAGCGGGATGGGGGGGGAGTGTGGAGGACTTGGGGGATAGTTAGAAGGAGATGGTTGAATTTCCCTCTAACAAGCCTGAATGCCCCCTTTGGTGGGACACTGGGGTTAGTGCTGGTTAGTCTTTGGTACGAATGGATATATGGCTGGAAAGGTAATGTGGCTTTTCACTCATATATTTCCTTCACTTTTCACCCTTGGCATGTTTGGCTCAAGGTTGCCCCGATGGAGGTGTGTGTACACAGTAAAATACACTTGCACACCTATCCATCAGATAAGGGAAGACCTTAAGTTTGTCTTATGTCCCATTTTTAAGTAAGTACTTTCTGTCAAGATTTCTGAGTAGAAGAGCATAAGGGATGGAACCTCAAAGGTGTTTTTTTTCCCCAAAAAAAGGCAACTGGGACTGGTGTGTTTTTTTTATCCTTGAGAAAGAAGAAGAAGAAAAACAGTCTAGTTGCCTGTTGGAAAAAAAGCAGCTTTGAGACAACTATGACCTGGATGACTGAGAATCTCCATAGGCAAAAGGGAAAGAAGATCTCAAAAATCCTAATCCATCTTAATTTAAACGGATTGCTGTGACTAAGAATAAAGCTAGATATGGAGTCCAAGTTGTGTAGATGTGCCCAAAATATATCCCCGATTCATGGGCGGGGGGAGGATTTATTTGTGTTTATTTATTTATTTATCCTGTCTTTATTATTTTTACAAAGAATAAGGTGGCAAACAAACACAATACTCCTATTTTCTTCACAACAACCTTGTGAGGTAGGTTGAACTGAGAGAGGGTTACTGGCCCAAAGTCACCTAGCCAACTGTATAACAGGCAGAATTAGAACTCAAGTCTCTTGGTTTCTGGGCTGCTGCCTTCACCACTAGACCAAATTGCTCTGATCAAAATGATAACCCTTTGAGATGAAATTTCTACATGTGTTTCCCTTCCAAGTATTAAAGAATGCCCTTTGGGCCTGTGTCAATTCCACTTGTTGTCCATTCTAGAACACAGCAATCCCCCAATCATATTTTTTTATTGATAAGATGCAATTGTCCCTTACCTTGGAGTTTCCTTTTGACACATCTGGAACAGAAGATAAAGACTGCTTTAACAACAGGGCAAATAAAAGACAATGTAAGCATGTCTCACTCATGGGCTGGAGACAAGATGAAAGCAACATTATGGAAATCTGATAGGAAAAAAGCAGGTTGCCAGGGCATATTTCCCCCATGATGAGATACAAGGAGGGAAGAATCCAGGCTGCTGTTAGAGGTTAAAGCATTTGGTGTGACTGTGGGGATGTTCCAGAGAGCAGGAATCTGATGTGAGCCCATTACTGAAACAGGATTTATAATTATAGGAGAAAGGAGATTTCTTGTCAGGAAATGTTTTATAGAAATAGGCAAAGCCTCAGTAATTATACTACATCATAACAGGAGGAGATTCAAAGAGCACTTACCATGTATGCATATACTGATATAGATGTGTAGGTATAGAAATAGGTGTAAGCATGTCCCTGAGCAAAAAGGTGGATTAACAGATCAGTCATTAAATGAGGACTATTCCTATGCCTAACTGGATATCATGAAGTGTGAGAGGGAAAAATCTGGATGTATTTTACAGGTAATAACATATTCAGCTCTGTTAGCAAGCACCTAATTAGCTTCATCCTGCAGGAAATACATTGTGGCTACATCATATCAGGAGGAAATGCAAAGAAGATGTAGAGGGTGTTTGTATATGTTAGGAGTGTAGACATTTCTGTCTGTCATAGCACTGACCCTCTGGGAACACTTTCTCCTGGGCATCTGAATGCCTAATAATGTTCCGTAAGGCAGGGGTCCCCAACCACCGGTCCCTGGACCGGTACCGGTCTGTGGATCATTTTTTACTGGGCCACAAAGCTTGGGCGCCGCCATCTTGTTTCGACGGCGCTTCCGGGTTTTCAGTTGGAAAGCGGCATTTGGGTGCTCGCGCCTTAGTTTCATCGAAGAGGGGGTGTGTGGCTTCAAATGAAGAGCCGTCCCGATGGCGGTGGAGTCTCGCGTTACTCAGGTACCGGTCCGTGGAAGAATAAATAATCGTGAAACCGGTCCCTGGTTCAAAAAAGGTTGGGGGCCACTGCCGTAAGGCACTGAAAACTTGGTTATTTTCCCAGGCCTTGAAATGGGTGGTGGATGAACCCCTGTAAGGTTTTGTTTGACGTTTTCATTTTGTCTGACGTGAACTTTTGAATCTGCATTTTTTTCCATTGTTGTGCTTTGTGTAGAATGCCCAGAGTTGTCCAGAACTGGATGTTTTTAAATCTGTGTAAATAAATAGATATTGATGGGTTTTCTAAACAGTTATCATTATCACAGAATTCTCAGGACTAATTCTGTGGGTCTTATATGTTTCATGGCTAATGCTCTTTACAAATGGTCCAGTCTGGTCAAGATTGTTAGTAGAGATGTCACCTTCAGATTTCGCATTGAGAGACCCCTTTGCCCAAATTAAAAATATTTTCAATAAAACCAGAATAAGGTGATAACATTTCGTCTCATCTCCAATCCAAGGTTGCTCCCTCCCTCAAAGTGGGTACAATGTCAACCGACACAGCACTGATTGCCAGATTGGGAGGGGCCATCAGCACCCTCATGAAGAGATGCCTGCCTGCACAACATTTATACACATTTATCTCCCTCTGAGATATCCTGCTAAAGCATCCTACAGTAGTTCCTCTCCACCATTAGTATGGCCTTAGCTGGGAGTTCTAATCTCAGCACATCTGGAGGGCAACAGATTGGAGAAGCTGTTTAATTACCTAATTATGCTAGTAAATTTGTTGATTTTCCACCCACATATCCTTGTTTATCAGTGATCTGGAGAGTCTCCCCATTTAGAGTATGGATTGGAGGATGGAGGCAGAAAGAAGCTTTCCATATTAATTGACGCGGAATAGAAAGAAATGAGGGTGAACATGTGTTGCTTCGTATTGGATTGGTGTAATAAAGAAAGGATTGGATTAATATAATGGGCATGTAGAGGAAGCAGGCCAGGTACATGGCAAGGGATACGAACATTGATTTGTAGCTGTTTCTTGGTACCATGTTTTTCCCTCTGTGACGGTATACCCGGAAAACATTACAACCGAATTCACGTTGTTGAGGGAATGAGGGACAAGCTGTTGTGGCAATAAGCCCTTTGCGATCCATATGGGGTTTTTTTCCCCCCCTCTAGTTGTGTTTTCTCCAGTTACAAAGCCCAAAAGGTAGTAAAACAAGAAAGCAGTGGTGAAATAAGGAAGACCGGGAATCAATTCAAGTAGCCCCAAATTTCTGTTGCTAAACAAGACAGCTGTTAAGTGACTTTTGCCCCATTTTATGACCTTTCTTGCCACAGATGTTAAGTGAATCACTGTTAAGTTAGTAACATGGTTGTTAAGTGATTCTGGTTTTGACTTTGCTAGTAAGAAAGTCGCAGAAGGTGATTACAAAAGCCCAAGACACTGAAACCTTAATATATACATGACAGTAGCTACGTGTCCAAATTTTGGTCACATGAGCTTGGGTATGTTGCAAGAGTTGTGTGAAAAATGATTATAGGTTACTTTTTTCAATGCTGTTGTAACTTTGAATGGTCACTAAATAAGCAGTTGTAAGTCGAGGATGACCTGTATGAATTATCAACTGGGAAATGTACACAGTTAATAAGAGAGGTGATAGTTATTGGTCAAAGGCTCAGATGTGTTGGGGCTTAGAGAAAAGGTCTTTGAAAAGTTTGATTTAAAAAAAAATGATTTATGGGCATTCATCAATAGGGATCAGGAAAAAATGGCGATTAAGGTGCAGAAAATTGTATTCAGTATATATTTCTACTTTGTATTTGGACAGAGTGATACTGTACTTTCTTATCTTGTAATAATGATGAACCATCTACCCTTGCAACTTGCACTTTTATTTATTTATTTATTTATTTATTTTACTTATTTGATTTGCCAATTGTTTACAAGATAATAAGTATAAGTGTATACATAGTTGTGAATACATGAAATGGGTACATATAAGAAAAATAAAGAAGAATAAGAGAAACAATAGGACAGGGACGGTAGGCACGTTGGTGCGCTTATGCACGCCCCTTACAGACCTCTTAGGAAAGGGGTGAGGTCAATAGTAGACAGTCTAAGGTTAAAGTTTTTGGGGTTTGGGGAAGAAACTACAGAGTCGGGTAGAGTATTCCAGACATTGACCACTCTATTGCTGAAGTCGTATTTCCTGCAATCAAGTTTGGTGCGGTTAACTTTGAGTTTGTATCTATTGTGTGCTCTTGTGTTGTTATGGTTGAAGCTGAAGTATTCATTGACAGGTAGGACATTGCAATGTATGATTTTATATACCATGCTTAAATCAGACCGAAGGCAGGCGTAATTCAAGGTTTTCTAGTTCTAGAATTTCAAGTCTGGTGGCATAAGGTATTCTACAACGAGTAGAGGAGTGGAGAACTCTTCTTGTGAAATATTTCTGGACTTTCTCAATTGTGCTAATATCAGATACGTAATGTGGGTTCCAGACTGATGAACTGTATTCGAGTATTGGTCTAGCAAATGTTTTGTATGCTCTGGTTAGTAGTGTGATATTACCAGAGAAAAAGCTACGAGGATTAGGTTAACAACTCTTAATGCCTTTTTGGCTATGTAGTTGCAGTGGGCTCTAGCACTTAGATCATTAGAGGTGAGTATTCCAAGGTCCTTTACAGAGCTTGGGTCATCAACAAGATCTTGACTATTCAGCTTGTATTTTATTTTCTGATTTTTTTTGCCAATATGTAAGACAGAGCATTTATTTGTTGAGATTTGAAGTTGCCATTTGTTTGACCATTCTGATACATAGTCAAGATCTTTTTGTAGGGTAGCAGTATTGTCTGTGGTATTGAACAGCTTTACATCATCAGCGAAAAGAACGCAATTGCTCTTAATATGATCACAGAGGTCATTTATGTAGAGTATGAAGAGTTGGTCCTAGAACACTGCCTTGGGGACACCACTATTGACAGGTACAGAATTTGATAGGACGCTCCCAATTTTGACCATTTGTTGTCTGTTTGCCAGGAATGCTTCTATCCAGTTATTCAATTGTCCAGAGATACCATAGGATTTTATTTTTAGGAGTAGTTTGTCGTGTACCACTGAATCAAAGGCTTTACAGAAGTCTATGTAGATTGCGTCTATTGCTTTGCCCTGGTGAGTGTGTCGTCCATATGTTTTTGCAGTGTAAGAGTTGCAGATTACAGGATAGTTTTTTTCTGAAACCAAATTGTTTATTGGAGAGTAGGTTGTTTGTCTCTAAGTGGAGGATGATGGATTGGTTAATAATTGATTCCATGACTTTACAGGTGACGCAGCATAAGGAGATTGGTCTGTAATTTTCAACTAGGCTTGGGTCTCCCTTTTTGAAGATGGGGATGACTGTGGCTTGTGACCATAGGTTAGGCAAAGAGCTGGTCCTGAAAGATTTTCAAAGATTATGCTTAGAGGTTTGGCTATGGCAGTGGATAGCTTTTTTAAGAAGTAGGCACATATTCCATCAGGTCCAATAGATAGAGATGGTTTTAGATTGCGTAGTGCTTTTTCAACATTGTCTTCTGTAAAATCGATATGTATTAGATCATTGTTGTTATCTGTGGTATGGCTAGGAAATACTGGGCATGATCCATTGCTGTTTACAAATACTGAGCTGAAGAATGTGTTAAAGATGTTGGCTTTAGTGGTGTCGTCGTTGCAGTCTTGGGAGGATGTTAAATGGCACCTACCAGAAATAAACATTTTAAAATCAGCAGGCTGGGATAAATCATACCCATGGGTTCAAAAAGAGCTGGCAGAAGAGATCTTTGCTCTGTTGTTTTTAATTTTTATCAAGTACAATAAGGGCAAATTAAACTCCAAAAGGCTGAAAGAGAAAAACTCATGGTCTGCAGACATTTGCAATATTTAAAAAAAAGGTTCTTGCAATTCAAGGTGTTTCTGGCACTGATCTATAGAAGAACTGGAAATCTACGCCTACTTGTCAAGAGTAACATCCTCTCTGTAAAGGCCCATCAGATAATATTAGAATACAGTAGCCGTTCCCACACAGCCAATGTAACTGTAGAGCACCAAACTGGGCAAAGTTTCATAAGATCCAACTTGCATATTTTTTTCCAGTATGCAATATCACTGGCTCACAAGGTCTCCTAGCAGTTTATAATAAAATTGATCACAAGAATGAGCGTTACTTCCAAATGCATTCAAGTGCCCTGAGCGTTCACGTCAAAAGTAAATTCTCCTGAAGTTCAATTCCCACAATCCCCTATCTTTAACCTTAGCTAGGACAGAAAAGAACTGAAATCCAAAATATCTGCAGGGGCTATACTAGTCTGTTTATTGTGGTTATTGTTCGTAATTCCTTCAAGAGCCAAAGAACAGCCAGCTTTGCTCTGGTTTTAAATAAACTACAGCAGAGGCCAAAAAAAAAAGGCAATTCAGCTCCCAAAGCCCTCTTACATTCAACAATCATACAGGTCCAGAGCTGACATAAAACTCATCTGAGCCAGCCTGGGTCCTTATTATTTCTGTCCCTGAATCTCAGGCTTCTAATAATACATGAAGTAGATTTCTTCAGCCCGAAACCCATTCATGTACCTTTTCCCTCGTGAAGTATTGTAGCTGGAGTCTGTTTATTTGGTATATATCGGAGTTCCGTTGTTTGCAATGAAAATTATTGGGATGCTGCATCTGCTCAGGGTTGTCAATTTTTGCGGAAAATTGGACTGACTTCCAAAGCAATAAAATAATTTTTTAAAAATAAAAATCCTGACATAGGAAATTATTGGGTAATTTTGGTGGGAAATTATGGAAATTGTGGTGCAGAGAGAAGCAATAGGGGAAATCCTCCTTGTTCATCCAATGAGGAGAGTCCTTATTTGTGATGTTGGTTATACCTGCAGCCCATTTTAGGATTGCTAGGAAAAAGGATCAATATCATAATACAGGAATTAATGAGGGGCAGACCCATCGTGATTTGGGGAATGGTTTCAAATGAGACTTATAATCTGACCTGGCTTCAGAGATGTTGGCCCAATCACAAGCTCTTGGCCTAACCTGCCTCTTATGATTGTGATAATGTAAGGGAGATGAAAAAAACTAGTCCCTAAAGAAAAGAAACAGGACATGAACGCTACCAATACTGCTACTATTATTATAGTAATGATGATGGCAATTTGCAGTGGTCAGCTGGCATTCACGGGGGTGGAGGTGGGGTATGAAAAAAATTAAGATGTCAGGTTTGATTGTGCAATCAAAGCCCGCTTTTAATGTGCAGTGTGTGTGTGTGTGTAGTGTGTGTGTGACATTAGTTGTTTAAAAAAAGAGTGCAATTAACTACCAAGAGGCCACATGAGAAACTGGTTGAGGGCTGCTGTTGCCAACAGGGATAGCTGATGAGCCAGATGTGGGCCACGAATAGTCTTGGCATGGGTGGTTCCAGCAGTGTTACAGCCAATGATTCTAAGTTTCGGAGAAAATGGAGGGAGATCCAGGCCATAAAACGCCCATGTCTGACCTAGCCCAGTATCTTGCTTTTGGACTGCCTGCTTGCTAAGACCTGGGCTCATTTCTGCCACAAGGTGCTGTCCCCAATATGTCTAACCGCATTTGCCTGTTTCTGTGACATTGGGAATTAAGGAGGTTTACATTTCAGTTTGTTTTTTTTTCCCCCTGAAAATGTATTTGGGGAGTTGTTCTGGCGCTGCTGGACATGTCCCCAGATGAGAAAGATGAGGAGAAAAAGAAGTCAGGGCCACGAATAGTCTTGGCACGGGTGGTTCCAGCAGTGTTACAGCCAATGATTCTAAGTTTCGGAGAAAATGGAGGGAGATCCAGGAAGCCCTGAGGATGCCTTGTCTACTCCTTCCTGACAGCCACTCTGACTCTGAAGCTCAGCTACTGAATCCTGGGCAGAGGTGTGTAATTTATCTTATTTTATTCATTTGTTGAATTTATATGCTACCCATCTGTCCGATAATTGACTCTGGGCAACTTGTGAAATAATAAAAAGATAAATATAAAAACAGTTAAAGTTAATAAAACTTAAATAAGAACTAAAAAACCATGGGGACAGATGGCATGGGGTTAGTGGGTCTTCACTTTTATCCCATCAACCACCTCCAGCAAAGAGCACCCCCCCTCCTTGGGGTCCCAAGCCAGAAGGAAAACCAGGTTTTAAGTTCCTTGCCTTCTTTGTTATTTTTTTTTAAAGTCAATTTTAATGTTTATTTTTTTACTGTTTTGATGTTTTACAATGTTGCTTTTATTTGATTGTACAGTGTGTGGTGTATTAAATAGGAGATAGATAGATAGATAGATAGATAGATAGATAGATAGATAGATAGATAGATAGATAGATTCAGGGAGGGAGGGATAGATGCTTTATGGAAGGCCAAAAGGGTGGGGAACATTCCACAGGATGGGGGTCACAGCGAAAAAGGCTCTTCTCCTTGATCCTGCCAGTTGAAATTTTCTGACAGTCTGGCTTCATAGCAAACCCCTTCCGTTGTAGCAAGTGGGGTGGGCCAATCCTAATGAGAATAACAACAGAGAACAGAAAACTCCATAGATATGTAAAACTTGCCACAAAACCAGCCAAAAGAAGAGCCAAAACTGAGGGGTCGGCTGCCACAGCTGTGTGTTGGGAGCTCTGCTGCCTGATTTATAGGCCTGACTCCTGAGGGGCAGACATTTCAAGCCTCAGTTTATTTTGCTGTGCCAAGCTTTGAACTCTAAATGCCTCCTCAACCCAAGTCTCCTGACTTTTCCTTTGGATTCCTTATTTGTTTTGTTGAATTCCTGTTCTCGACCTGTGCCAAGCCTGTTGGCCGTGCTTAGAGTTGCCATTTCAAAATACTGGTTAAAAGGACTCTTTTCTTCTCAAGGTTATGCCTGAGTTCTACCTGGATTGTGGCCGGCGTCCAGTTTGCTTTCTACTTGGCTGGCAGCCAGCAGCACAGACACAGAAACCAATCCAGGTTGGATAGAAACAACAAAGATCCTGCTGAAGTTCCCATTGATTCATGGAAATCACTGAATGACTCTGAGGTCTCCCCTTCCTCAGCTCCTTTCCCTCACAGGCTGGTTTTTATTTGGGCATAAGGCCTAATGAATTAGCCGGGGTTTATATCTGAGCAGACATTTCTAAGAGCTCCTGGATTATTTTATGATCATATATCAAGAGGTATTTCTAAAGAACTTGCTTCTGTGCATGAGCAATATCTATCTGAAGGACCAGAGGTGGCATTTAGCAGGTTCTGACCAGTTCTGGAGGACCGGTAGCGGAAATTTTGAGTAGTTCAGAGAACCAGCAAATACCACCTCTGACTGGCCCCGCCCCCAATCTATTCTCTGCCTCCCAAGTCCCAGCTGATTGGCTGGGTCTTCTTTGGCTGCCCTGCACAGGAGAACGGAGCTGGAAAGCAGGTTAGTGAGGTGAGGAGGGAATGGGGATTTTACAGTATCCTTCCCCTGTCATGCCCACCAAGCTGTGCCCACAGAACTGGTAGTAAAAAAAATTTGAATCCCACCACTGTGACGGACTATGTCTGTCTCTCTCTGTCTCTGTCTGTCTGTCTGTCTGTCTGTCTGTCTCTCTCTCTCTCTTTCTCTCTCTGTCTCCCTCAATATATATATATGTTTTCTTAAGTTTTCACGGGTACTTACATGTATGGTATTCAGCTTTGTTCGGGTATTTTCCCACGTCATTGTAGTTGTGCTTTTAAAGTTGTAGCAACGTTTTGGCAGAATCTCATCTGCCATCATCAAGCTTCTGTATTGTGTCCGTCTATACTGCCCATCATATTTGTGTGACTCTAGCAAGTCACGGATAAAATGATAAAATCACATAAAACTCATAGTTCAAAAAAAAGTTAAAAATAACAACTGCAAAGTTAAAAGGTAGAGGGAGCATCTTTGACCCATCAAACATCTCCAGGACAATTGGCAGATCCGGGTCTTGATGCTCTTCTGAAAGGATAAAATGGGTACCTGAGGGCAAGAAAGATATTTCAGAGGGCTGGACCTGTGTTGTTGCTGGGAAATAGTTGATATCCTCTCTGGCATCCAGTTTCTCCTCACATTTTTATAGGGCAGGATCCTGTGGCGTTCCCTTTCCCTTAGCTACTTTTAGCCTGTATTTACTTACCAGGGAGAAGTCAGTCCAGTGCAAAGAGAAGGGTTCCACTACAGCCTGTGTTGGAGCCATTCCTTTATATAAGCTTAACTATGATTTATTGAATAAACTATAATTCTCTGGGTTCTCTTTAGGAGGGCATTCCCCTCCACAGGCAAAGGCAAAGTGTACTTGAAAATGTCATCTGCTATCATTCTTTGCTCTTAGTAAATAATCTAACCCAGATTTTTTATAGTGTGTCCTGTTTTCATTTTTCTTTTCAATAATTTTACTGTTGAATAAAATGACTGAATAAATAAATGAATTCTTTATTATAACCAAAGGTTCAGTTGTTAAAATAAAACATAAGAACGAAAACATCTGGACGATGAAGCAGTCCTTAATAAAACAGTCGCTACCATAAAAGCAATAGGGGATTATATACTGCAAACAGAAAGAAAGATGGACAATCAGTATTGTTGGCTGCATTCAACATGCAGCTGTGCAAAATCTCACTACTTGTGACTGATGTCAGCTGTCCACAAGTAAAAGAGTGAGAAGGAATTCATCTGGATGCTCTGGAAAGTTGCTATAAAAGAAGGTAATAAATAAAATGGACTGTAAAGCAGAAAATCATGCATATTGATTTTGCTTCAGGTTAGTTGTTATGAAAGATGTCCTGTTAGGATTATCTGATCTAGGCTGCAAAGTTTAGAATGACCACCAGAGGGGAGCAAAGAATATACCTTTTTGAGATCTCTGCTGCCATCTTGTGGTTTTGCAAATTTTTGTAGCCCAGATCTACTAATCCTAGAAAATGCATTAGAAGAGTTACATAAGAAGGTTTTCATAAATAAACACATAACTATCTCTAAAATCTGATTTACTAATTACACTGCCTGGGGAAAAGAGAAATATCCCCCAATCCGTGAAGGCTTCTTGTCAATTTCATGGTGGTCCTTAAATGCAATCAAATCAGTTTCAATTTTGTATAGAGCTTTTTTTAACACACATAGGATAGCCTAAAATAAAGGAGGTCAAGGGAATGGTTATGGAAAGCCCAGGCAGATTTGTACATAGCAAAACAGGTGCAAAAGTGAAATATTGTAGTGTAACTAAAAAAACACATGGGGGAGCGGTGGCAACCTTGATCTTCCTTGTTACTGGGTCCTAATTTGTGTGTTCTTCCTGAAATCAGGTGATATTTACAAAGGGGAAGGGTGACTCTATTGGAGGGGAGGTAAAGAAGAGATTGTATCCATAATAAGAGCAACACAATTCAGTACTAAACAACTATGGAACTATAATGGTGCCAATGATCCACACAACTAAAGTTATGACAGCAATGTCTTTTTTCTCTTGATAGAAGGAAGAGTGGGAGGCATTTTAAGCCAGAAATAGAAAAATGGCCATGGTCTTAAGTGGTTTAACACAAACACGTCAGCTGAACTGAATTGTGGATTGTACAAAGAGTTCTTAAATCACTGCCTTCTGATAAAATGCATTGCTCCTGCAGGATCCCAGCCACTGCTGTAGAATTTGACACCTGCCCGACAGCAGTTCTACATATTGCTGGAGAGAAAGTGAAGACGCATCTAATTCTTGGCCAGCTAAAACTGGAAGAGTTGAGAGATGGTGATTTCACAGCAACTTAAATAGCACCATAAGCACTTGTGTTAGGAAAGCTTTCAAGGCTTCCAGGAAATCTTAATTTTATCTATATATTTATAAAAAAAAAACAGACCCCATAAAAAAGGAGGTGGAGTTGCACTGTATGTAAAGGACCACTATATTGCTACAGAAATGCATGAAACCAAAGATGAAAACCTTCTAGAATGCATATGGGTCAATATAAAAGAAAAAAAGAATGACATGGCTATAGGTGTATATTATAGGCCACCCAATCAAGCAGAAAATACAGATGTCCTTTTTGCCAGCCAACTAACAAACATATGCAGGAAACACACAACAATAGTAATGGAAGACTTCAATTATCCTGATATCAATTGGAAAACTAATTCTGCACCAGAAATCAAATAAGTTCCTAACCAACCTAGCTGACAACTTTGTTGTACAAAAAGTAGAGGGTGAAACTAGAGGGACAGCCATACTGGACTTAATTCTTACAAACAGAGAAGAAGTGATAGAGGGAGTTGAAACTGCAGGAACCTTGGGTGAGAGTGAACATGTCATACTAGAATTCAACATAACACAAACACAAGCAACAGAACATAATGACACCAAATCTTGGATTTTAAAAGAGCTGATTTCAATAAACTCCAAGAGAACTTGGGAAAGATTCCATGGATGAAAATCCTAAAGGGCAAAACAACTGAAGAATCTTGGGAAACTCTAAAAAGTATGATCATAGAAGCCCAGACCAGCACAATACCACTGAGAAAGAAAAACAAGAAATCCAAAAAGAAACCAGCATGGCTGCACAAAGATCTCTCTGGCAAATTGAAAGAAAAAAAGGACAAGTACAAAAAATGGAAAGAAGGACATACAACTAAGGCAGAATATCAGCAGATAGCCAGAATTTGCAAAGACGAAGTCAGGATAGCAAAAGCTCAGAATGAACAAAGACTTGCAACAAAAGTCAAAGATAATAAAAAAAAAGTTTCTTCCAACATATAAATAACAAGAAAAAAATCAAGGAAACAGTCGGTCCACTAAAGAGAGAAGATGGCAAGGAAGTAACAGGCAACAGAGAGAAAGTAGAACTGCTTAACTCATTCTTTGCATCCGTCTTCACGCAAAAAGAAACTATAGCTCAACCCACCAAAAACATAACTGTAAAAGACAGACCAGAAATAAAAGTTAAAATAAGCAAAAAAATAGTAAGAGAACACCTGCCTGATCTTGATGAAAACAAATCACCAGGGCCTGATGGATTACATCCCAGAGTTTTAAAGGAGCTGGCAGAGGTCATCTCAGAACCACTGCACCATATATTTCAAAAATCCTGGAGCACCGGGGAACTACCAGAGGACTGGAAAAGAGCTGATGTGGTTCCCATCTTCAAAAAAGATAAAAAAACAGACCCAGGAAACTATAGACCAATCAGCCTAACATCAATACTCGGGAAGATACTGGAAAAGATAATAAAAAAACAGATCTGCCAACATCTAGAAACAAGTAAAGTAATAACTAGCAGTCAGCACGGGTTTGTTAAAAACAGATCATGCCAAACCAATCTTATTTCATTCTTCAACACAGTGACTAAATTAGTAGACTAGCAAAATACTGTGGACATAATATATTTAGATTTCAGCAAGGCATTTGACAAAGTAGACCACAACCTACTTCTTAGTAAGCTAGAAAAAAGTGGAATAGATAGCACCACCACTAGATGGACTTGCAACTGGCTGGCAAACCGTACTCAACGAGTAGTCCTTAATGGGCCTAAGTCTGCATGG
Organism: Notechis scutatus; assembly: GCF_049901735.1. Lineage (NCBI taxonomy): Eukaryota > Metazoa > Chordata > Lepidosauria > Squamata > Elapidae > Notechis > Notechis scutatus. The sequence goes on from NC_142010.1 coordinate 140,933,405, forward strand.
AGGGAAGTAAGCAGTGGGGTGCCACAAGGTTCCATCTTAGGCCCAGTACTCTTCAATATCTTCATTAACGACTTAGATGAGGGAATAGAAGGGGAACTTACCAAATTTGCAGATGATACTAAGCTGGCAGGAATAGCTAACACCCAAGAAGATAGGCTTCAAGATCCAGATGGATCTTGACAGACTAGAACATTGGGCCATATCTAACAAAATGAAATTCAATGTAGAGAAAAGTAAAGTCCTACACTTAGGCAAGAAAAACCAAAAGTACCCATATAGACTGGGTGAAACCAGGCTCAGTAGCAGTAACTGTGAGAAGGATCTTGGAGTCTTAGTGGACAACCAGCTAAATATGAGCCAGCAGTGTGCAGCAGCAGCCAAAAAACCTAATGCAATCCTAAATTGTATTAACAGAGGGATACAATCAATACCACTCTATAAAGCCTTAGTAAGACCACACCTAGATTACTGCATCCAGTTTTGTTCACCACATTATAAAAAAGATGTTGAGACTCTAGAAAAAGTACAGAGAAGAGCAATCAGGATGATTAGGGGACTGGAGGCTAAAACATACAATGAATGGTTGCAGGAACTGGGCTTGGCTAGTCTAGTAAAGAGAAAGACCAGGGGAGACATGATAGCAGTCTTCCAATATTTGAGGGGCTGCCACAGAGAGGAGGAAGGGGTCAAGCTATTTTCTAAAGCGCCTGTAGGCCAGACAAGGAATAATGGATGGAAACTGAACAAGGAGAGATTTAACCTGGAAATAAGGAGAAACTTTCTGACAGTGAGAACAGTCAACCAATGGAACAGCTTGCCCTCTGAAGTTGTGGGAGCACCATCACTTGAGACTTTCAAGAAGAGATTGGACTGCCATTTGTCAGAAATGGTGTAGGGTTTCCTGCTGGGCGGGGGGTTGGCCTAGATGACCTACAAGGTCCCTTCCAACTCTGATTATCTGTTAAATCTGTTAAATCTCCTAGCAACAAAACCATTCTTATCATCACCAACAGCTCCATTTCTGAAGTTCCTTTGAAGGCAAGAAAGAAGCATCCATGAGAAGAAGGGAGGGAAAGACCCTTTCCCCATTTAGGCTGCTGGAGCACCCAAGAGAAGGATTTCTTCCAGTGGTGGGATTCAATTTTTTTTACTACCAGTTCTGTGGGCATGGCTTGGGTGTGGCATGGCTTGGTAGTCGGGGCTTGGTATGGGCATGGCAGGGGAAGGATACTGTAAAATCCCCCTTCCCTCCTGTTGAGTTTGTGAGACGAACACACCAGGCAGACACAGGAGCTGAAGAATAATGTTTCTTTTATTAGAAGAGTAACAGGTTATCGTGGCTGCCCAGCTGGGCTGGCAGCCAGCTGGCTGGAGCCGGAGCCGGCTGATGCCGTTTGACAGCCCCTTATATAGTCTGCTGTCAAACGGCACCAACCAATGGGAACAGTCGGTGGTCCCGCTCAGAATGCGGACCAGGTTGAAGACTTAGCTAGTCAGGGACACAACTCCCCTTTCCCCTAGCTAAGGGCATGCGCTGCCCAGCCTTTTGGGAATACAATGGTACAAATAAAGAAATTGAACTAGTAGCTGCTTTGCGCACCTATCCACTAGGCTTCCAAGAAATGGCACCCAACCTGTCGCAAGGTAGGAGCCTGAGAAGGGGAACCAGATAAGATGGTGAATAAACATGTCTGGTGACTGCCTGCACGGGGTAGGGCAGAGATCCCTGAAACCTCAGGCTGGAGGCAACATGTCTGATGACTCTGGTGAGCTAGGGGGTTGACTATGAAGAACAAGGCCTAAACAAAGCCTAAGGCCAAAAAAAAACAAGGAAGCAGGCACGTTGTGCTAGGCCAAAAAAAAACAAGGAAGCAGGCACGTTGTGCCTGGCCCCTTGGGACAAGAACATCCAACCTCCCACCTACCTAGCTTTCGCCCCCGGGAGTGTAGTGCTACTGTCAAGGAATACAAGCCCAGTTGGGAAAGACCCTAGAGGTGGGTGCATGGAAGGACTCTAATGGCGGGTGCGCACCTCCTTGTTCAGCTCCTGACACCCACCACCCCCTAAATACAGGACCCATCCCCCAGAGTCACTTGGAATGGGGGGGGGCAGAGAGAATTTTATTTAACAAACGGTGAAAGAAACGAATAAAAGTCCAAAACAGTTCAGTGAACCAGGAAACGCTAGCCATGCTCATAACCACGAAGGGACTGCAGACCTGCCGAGCAAATGGCTGCACCAAGTCCACGATGGAGAAGGGCCAGGAGCTGAAATCGCAGCAGACCCACGAAGAGCTGCACCAGCAACAGGCACAGCCCCACCGGCGTATAGAGGAGCAGCGCCAGCAGCACCGGCAGTGGCCCGTCGCATGGACAAAGAGAAACAAAAACCCCGACCGAGCAGGTCGAAAACCAAGGAACAACTGACCTGCGCAAGTCCAGTAGACAGGTACGGAGCCCCGCCTACTTACGGGACTACGTTACGTAGGAACAAACCAAGAGGGGAGGGGTGTTCTGTACAGTTAATTAGCATTCTTGTAAAACCCGCGCCGTGATTGGCTAAAGCGCGCGGCGACCGGATTGGCCGAGCGAGCCGCACCGATTGGCCCGTTAAGAATTTCCCGCGATTGGACAAGCCAAGAGCGGGAGATTCGAAACGATGTCATTGGTCGCGACCGCCGCGGCTTGAGAATAAAAAGCCGCAGGTTTTTTCCCTTGGAGCTAAGCATGTACTGGAGCACAATAAAGAGCTGAACTTGTCACTGACTCCGAGCTTCCTTCCTGCGCCGGACGCAACACTCCCTCTGTCACTGAAATCTCTAGCCATTCTTAAAACACTGTGCCACGTAGTTGAAGTGTCAATGCGCCACTTCTCTGACTATTTTATAGTACAAAGAAAATTAGTGAAGAGATGATCCTGTACAGGTAGGCCTTGACTTACCACAGACTGTTCAAAGTTACAATGGCCCTGAAAAAAGGGACTTATGACCATTTTTCACACTTATGACTGTTGTAATATCCCTACGGTCATATTATCAAAATTCAGATTTTTGGCAACTGACTCATATTTATGACGGTTGCAGTGTCCCAGGGTCCTGTGATCCCCTTTTGCGACCTTCTGACAAGCAAAAGGAAGCCAGAGTCACTTAACAGCTGTGGCAAGAAAGGTTATAAAATGGGCCAAAATTCACTGAACAGATGTCTTACTTAGCAACAGAAATTTGAGGCTCAATTGTGGTCATAAGTCAAGGACTACCTGTACTCACAGTGTAGATTCAACAATATCTTTACTGTAAACCTATACTACAAGAAGTAGACTGTCCTGATGAGTATGTAAAAACCTTTTCTTGTTGATGAGTTGAATTGCTATCCTATCCTTGAGTTGGTAGAAAGTTATAACAGATAATGTTATGTGCTATAAAACTATTCACATAACTATAAACAGAAAAGCATCAGCATGAAATTGGCTGCCCCCATAGCTGATCCTTATCCTGCCTTTATTGTGTATGTTTTGACTCACTGCCAAAAGGTATTATCCCAGAGTTGATATTTAAATTAATAACATAGAACAACAATTCTGAGGATAATTTCTCATGACCATCAACCAGCCAGCTACACAATAGCAAGTCTGCCAAAACAGAAGTTTGGCAATCTGTTTTTGTTTTGTTTTTTACTTTACACTTAAGTGTTGCTTTAAGATATAAATGGACAATTAATTAAATGTCTTTCTAAAATATGTTTAGAAGTATTTTAATGTACTGGTAAATCAGAAAGGTAACAGTACTGTGCTTAATAAATACCCTGAAAAATCTAGCTTATTTATTTTAAAAATTTATCACTGTGTACTAGAACACCTTTTATTTTAGTGGAAATTTGCATGTAATTCAGTACGGCATTTGTACTTTTTGATGAGAAACAATTTGGCGTAGTGGTTAAAAGCACTAGATTAAAAACCAGGAAACTGTGAGTTCTAGTCCTGCCTCAGTCGCAAGCTGTGTGATGGAGCCAGTCACTCTCTCTCAGCCCTAGGAAGCAGGCAAGGGCGAACCACTTCTGAAATCTTTCCAAGAAAGCTGCAGAGAAATAGTAGCCAGGAGTCAAAACTGACTCAGACCCAAAAAACAAAAACTTTTCGATAGCTGAAACTACAAATTATCTTGGGTCTCAAGAGCATAATAAGAGTATCAGAAGTGCCATATGAATATTAATTCATTAGCCCAGAGGTCACAACATTGAAGGGTTTTCATTACATTGATACAAACATCTCTGCAAGTCAAAAACAAATATCACAGTATGTCAATAACTGTAATTTTATTAAATTTTTAAAAGTCTTAACTAAGTAACACATCCTGTGTATGAAATCCAGGTTCAGGGTTAAATGGGGATCTTCATTCAAATGTTGTTTCTTGACAAATGCTCCCCAAAATTGCATACATTCCTGATTGGATAAATGAGTAAAGATGAGATCTGGTACCTATTCTAAACAGGAATGAATTTTGCTCCATCCTTCTGTACTTTTCATCAGCAATTTTAAAGAAGGTTGTCTGCAAGACGATGCTTTATTTCAAAAGGATTGCCTCACTTTTTACCTCATAAATAATTAGCCTTTCTGAGATAGTATCAGTGCAAAGCTTAAAGGAAGAAAATATATCCCCCAAATCCAGATGCCTCTCTACTACATTTCCCAGGATGCCATTGGCAGCTGAAGAAGCAGGATGACTGGACAGGATAGCAGTAACTCAGATGCTTGGAGCTTGCTGGGACGTTTGGCTGACCATTGAACTCTGTGCTGTGCAGCAGAGTGATAACAACAGGCTGATGAAGTTGTCCTGCAGTGAAACTGCGGAGGGGGAGGGGGAGGGAGGGAGAGATGGAGGGGGAAAGAGAGAGAGGGAGGGAGGGAGGGAGAGGGAGAGAGGGAGAGAGAGAGAAAACCTTGCTTTCTCCCATTTCTTAGTTTTTCCAAACAGAATTGGTATACCAGAACCAAACTGACTCTATAACTGTCCTGTGTTGTCTTTATTTTGCATGAGCAATGCACAATGAGCAAAGCGATTGCTTGATTCATCTGGCTTTGCCCTCTTCCCTTTTCTGCATGTCAGCAGCCAATGAGAAAACATCTGCCAGTCACAACACTATTGCAGGAGTATAATCTGCTTGTCCGAAGGATGCCTCCGTCATCTTGCTGACTTCCACATTCCTGCATGGTCTGCTTTAGAGACATTGCGCATAGCGGGTGGTCCCCATCATTCCACTGCTTTGCTGTTAGGGGCTAAACTAAGGATCTAAACTAAACTAAGAAAGGCAACAGAGCACTAAACACTAACAGCCAATTGTATAATGCTATAGTGTCCAGCTGTTTAGGAAGAGAGCTGCAGAATGGTAGCCAATGAGACTGACCAGAGGCAGGTGGAGACACCTATATGAGCATGAAACAGCCGAGAAGATACACTGCAATCCCATCTATTACTGTCACCTGACTTCCTGCTCAACGAAGTATGATCTTCATCTTTCATTGCACATAATTCATACTTAGGGAGATGTGAACGTGTAAATTGGCTTACAGGGTGTTTTCTGAGATCCTACCTTAAATAAAATAAAATTCATGTGCTTGGGATAAAAGTGGACTTTGGCTGTAGCATATTGGCCAAAATGTATGAAAACTGACCACCTTTGTCCTTAAACCATTAATGCTGCATGTGCCATAATTTCAACCGAGTTTGATAATGTAGTCCATATCTATTTACTAAAAAGTTCCGTGGCCAAAATTGATGGGCAGTGGAGGTTGGTATCAATAGACCCATCTGGTAATGGCTTTGGCACGAGGACGATTGCAGCTTGGAAAGTAAGGTAAGTGGTCAAGTGCATGAAAAGAAGGAAAAAGAAAGAAAAAGAAAATAGATGTATGTCTGTCAAACCAAAATAAAGAGGAAGGATGTAATAAATCTAAATGATAGTACTCTATTTTTGTGCAGGTGTTGATTTAATTATAAATGAAAGAGCTGAAATTATATCAGAAAAGTATGAATGAAAATATGAACTATATTGTCAGAGTTTTGCCCCACATGCCTGAAATTATTTTTTTCACGTCACTCCCGCTCTTTTAATCCATCTTCCTATGCTTAGGATCAGTTGTCCAATCTGTGTTAATGGTTGTAATTCCTCACTTCACAGTGACTGAAATCGTAGAATGTTCTGGCTCTTAGCCAAATCTGATGCAACCTAATCCAGAAAGATCCCATTATTCCCTCCATAAAATATCTGGAGAATCCCCAAATAGAAGATTTGGGCATCGACAAGCTGTTGGAAACAGCTGAAAAACACCGCTTTTTATTTTGCCATTTAGAGTTTCCTTACTGTTTCAACACTCTCTGGAATCAGCATTTCCTTCAAGCTCAAAGGATCTTCAGTGCATTTCGGTGTACAAGAATCAATCCCATTAGTATGGCCTTCCTATTACATAATAAACCTATGTTGTATTGGAGCAGCATGAGTTCAGCTACCTGTTAAATGGGATTCAAGCATATTATATTTTAATCTCAAGAAAACAAAATGATCACCTGAGTTGATCTAGGTGCAAAAGAAGCTAGGAACTGTAAGTTTGTGATTCTTGTATATTACAAACCAGTGATTAGAGCTAATAAAAGGACCAAATATTATTTCTGAGAAGAATTATACAACATTCTGAAAGGATGTGATGCACACAAAAGATTATTCTAAGTCACATGATTGGTGGGATCAAAATGAAGGAGTGCAGAAAAAGGAATTGGACCAGGAGAATATCGGCTATTGAGTAAGCATCTGATTAGCAAAAGCACTGTTTCTTTTGAATAGGTTCAAATGTCTTTTCATAAACACTCATAAAAAAGGAACAAATATGATGATTGATTTGATGGTTTAACAAAAAGATGATTGATTTGATGGTTTATTATGAGTGATTAGGAGAATCTGAAGAAAACAAAAATGGCAGGGATGCTATATGTGGGACAGATCATTCTTTGATAAAGTCAAGAATCAAGATCTTTGGGGAAATGGACATGGAAATAAAAGAAAGAAGGGAATGAAAGTAGAATGACCACAGAAAGGGGAAATATAAGTCTTGCACAATTTAAAAAAAAATATTGGTAGACAGTGAATCTCTCAACAGAATGAATAGAAATAGGATACAGGGAACAGGGTTTGCTTGAAACAGCAAAAAGAATGATATCACAGAAATGTCATACAGTTGTGAGAAGTTATGGTGAGGAAAGACTAATTGTGGTTGGGTGGACAAAATAAGATCCTCCTAAAAGAGAAGTACAAAGAGTAATGTATTAAGTTAATAATATATGGATAGGGAGGAAGCAAGGATGGTTTGCAAGGATAAATATGGAAAGATAATGTGAATGATATAAACCGGGTTTAGCAGTATTGTTTTTCTTCAATTGCTTTGTGTTTCTCTATCTTTCTCCCTTTCTGTGTTCTGCATTGTGTTGCCGGAAGGAATGATCTGATGCAATGTGTTTTATAAGTACGTATGCAACTGATCTTGGATGGTGTCAGAATAAGGGGGAAATGCAACTTTAATATTGGTACAGCTAAGGATGACTTAAGACCACCTCACCTGGGGATGAGATGGTGCCAGGACTTAATTCTACCATGTTTATGTGCAAGTAGGAAAAGGCTCAAAGTGACATTAGCAGAAGACTTCCTTCAAAAATTAAGGCAGTGTTTCTCAACCTTGGCAACCTTAAGATGCATTGAGTTGAAGCCCACACATTTTAAAGTTGCCAAGGATAAGAAACATTGATCTAGTAGTGACTCCTAGGAAAACACAGCACCCCTTAAATTTGAGAAATCCTCATACTGTTACACCCAAACATTTTCTTTCCATTGAAGAGATGATACAGGTGTTTTCTTGTTTGTTTTACATACTGCTGATTGATTCTGTTCTTGTTTTATGTATATTTATGATCAAATGAATTTTTAGTTTTGTTCTGTGGCCACCTTGAGAGCACTTAAGATGCAGAAGGTATAGCATATAAATTCAGCAACAGGGCCCTGTAAATAAATGTTGCTAAGAATTAGCAGCTTCCCCAAGGGTTTCCTAGATGCTTTATGGTTACGGTTTGTATTCAGATGTTTCCATCTTTTAGAAATAAAAAATAAACTGTGGAAATTTAAGGGGCAGGAGTGCTTGGCAGATGCCCCTTGATACCATATCCTATACTTTTAGACTGGAGCTTTTGCTCAAAGCAAGCTTTACCATCGGGCAGGATGAGGTCAAAATGTCACGATGGTGGCCATGACTCCTAAAACTAGATCCTTATTTAAGCATTTCATGAAAAGCCAGCAAATGTTTTTAATGTACCATTGAATTGTTTTCGGTGGGAGATGAAGAGAAACATTTTCTGCCTCGTATGTATGCCTGGTAACATCTCTAGCTTTGGCTGGTGCTGCAGATCTTGGCTCAGGTGGCTGAGATTTACCACCTTAGCTGTGGAGATGGTTAGCAGCAGCATCAAGTTTCTGGCTAGGCAGCTAACAGGCTGGCTTGGTCGCTCAACAGCAAGACACTGATGAAGAGGGTACAGCATTGCATGAGAAAAATACATCTTCCTTCTCCTGTCCTTACTATTTTTCTATAGAGCATCCTGTCATATTGCATTACAGTCTGGTTTGGAAGCATTATTGCTTTGGACAAGAAGGCAATGCAGAGATTGGTGAGAAAATATTATTGGTAGTTCACTTTTGTCTATCCAGGACATAGCATATAAACAATGTTTGACAGGGATTTGCAGGATTGTCTGGGATGTTACACATCCTCTTCACGACCTGTTTTCCTTGTTCCCTTCTGGGTGGAGGCTTCATGGTATCCAGAGTGGAAGTTCCAGATTTGGTCACAGTTTTGTTCCATACAGTATCCACCTTGTGAACTATCAAGCTTCCTCTTCCAATATGTATTTAAGATGGACAGTGATTAATATATGTGTATTTATAGGTATGGGTGTAGGGATGTATGTGTATAATATGTATGTGTGTGTGTTACATATGTGTACCTTTTTGAGAACAGGCAATATTATTTGTAATGTGTGCCTGTGTGCCCACAGTAAAAAATGATGATAAAGGTTATCTATCTATCTATCTATCTATCTATCTATCTATCTATCTATCTATCTATCTATCTATCTATTATTCTCCATTTCTGGCAGCATATAGTAGAGGCCAGCCCTGTGGCCTTCATTTCTTCTGTTGTATGTCATTTCTTTATCTATTGGATTTTAACCTTGTGTGAAGCGGCTAGACACAAAATACTACCAGTATTTTTTTTTTAAAAGAAGCCTAGCAGATAATAAATTTAAAATTGACCCACCTCCGTTAAAAAGGTACATATAAAACAGAGCCATACATCTTTGTAAGGGAATCAGCTTTTTCACCAAAAGACTCGTCTCATTTATTTATTTGCTTATTTATTTAGCCTGCCAGGAGAAGAAGAGAGCTGGCTGATCTTTGACTTGGAGGGAAATAGGAAAATAGGTCGGTCTTTTAAAAAAGCAACTTTGCACCAATAGCCCTGTCCTTATGGAATTTACATCATGATGTTGCACCCATGTCCAAAGGGGTGTAGTTTGTGATGTGACAGAACAATGCTACTTTTCTCATTCTGTGGAAATCCATGCTAAATAGGGTTGCCCCCGAAGTCTGAAAACAGCCACAGAGAAGACCCCCTTTCCCATAGAGGTCATCTATTCTCTTCAATCTTGGCAACTTTAAGGTATGTGGACTTCAACTCCCAGAATCCCCCAGCTGGCAATGATTAAAAAAAGTATCTGTATCTACCTACTTTGGGCTATGGGAGAGTGTGGTTCTTTCAAACCGGTTTCTCCCCCTGGTATCAGTTTGGAGGCTTGGATTAGCACAAACAGCAACTAACTGGAGGAGGGAAGAAGAGAGGCTGTGTATTAAAATGGAAGAATAAGCAATGGCTTCATGGCTACCTTTACCAGATGTTATGTCGTCTACTTTTATATTTATATTTATTTATTTTATTTGTTTGTTTGTCAAACATGTACAAGATAACAAGTGTAGGTATGAACATAAATATGAACAAAGGAACTAAATACAGATAAATGGGGACAGTAAGACAGGAGCAGTAGGCACGTTGGTGCGCTTATGCACGCCCCCCCTTTAAGGACTTCTTAGGAATGGAGTGAGGTCCACGGTAGACAGTTTGAGGTTGAAGCTGTGAGGATACGAGCTGTAACAACGGAATCAGGTAGGGTGTTCCAGGCGTTGACCACTCTGTTGCTGAAGTCGTATTTTCTGCAATCGAGTTTGGAGCAGTTTACCGTGAGTTTGTATCAGTTGTTTGCCCGTGTATTATTGTGATTGAAGCTGAAGAAGTCATTGACAGGCAAGATGTTGTAGCAGACAATTTTGAGAACTATGCTTAGATTGGACCGCAGGCGGCGGTTCCAGATTGTCCAGGCCCAAAATTTCGAGCCTGGAGGCATAGGGAATACTATTGTGAGTAGACGAGTCGAATGCTCTTCTCGAGAAATACCTCTGAACCCACTCAATCGTGTTAATGTCTGATATACAGTGCGGGTTCCAGGCGGATGAGCTGTATTTGAGAATTGGTCTGGCAAAGGTTTTGTGTATGCCCTAGTTAACAATTCAATGTTGCCGGAGAAGAAACTTTGTAAAATAAGGTTAACAATTCTTGAAGCCTTTTTGGCAATGCTGTTACAGTGAGCTCTGGGTCTTAGATCGTTTGAGATAAGTACTCCTAGGCAGGGGTGGGATTCTACCAGTTCGCACCTATTCGCTAGAACCAGGTATTAACATTCTAAGCAGTTCGGAGAACCAGTTGTTAGAAGAAATTACTGGCCTAATCCTGTAAGGAAGGCAGGAAGGAAACATTCTGGTATTGCTGACAGAAACTGCCTCTCCATTCACCCTTATTACATTCTTGGCAGGTCTAGACTTCCTGTCTCAGTCACATGACCACCAACCAAAATAAGGAACACATACTTCATTAACACTTCACGCCTTGCTCAAATTTCCAGAAACTATTGAAAGTGGAATGTGTGTCTTAAGAGAGTTGCAATATTTACAAGAGGACAAGCTCAGTCCTTGTGGCTTACACAGGTAGTCCTCGACCTACGACCACAGTTGCGCCCCAAATTTAGGTTGTTAAGTCAGGCAGTTGTTAAGTGAGTTTTGCTTCATTTTATGACCTTTCTTGCCACAGTTGTTAAGTGAATCTCTGTAGGTGTTAAGCTAGTAACACAGTTGTTAAGTGAATCTGGCTTCCCCATTGACTTTGCTTGCCAGAAGGGCGCAAAGGTGATCATATGACCAGTGGTGGGATTCAAAATTTTTTACTACCGGTTCTGTGGGCGTGGCTTGGTGGGCATGGCAGGGGAAGGATACTGCAAAATCCCCATTCCCTCCCCACCCCACTAACTTGCTTTCCAGCTCTGTTCTCCTGTGCAGGGCAACCAAAGAAGACTCAGCCAATCAGCTGGGACTCGGGAGGCAGGGAATAGATGGGGGCGGGGCCAGTCAGAGGTGGTCCAAACTACTCAAAATGTCCGCTACCGGTTCTCCAGAACTGGTCAGAACTTGCTGAATACCATCTCTGCACATGACCCCGGGAAACTGCAACCGTCATAAATACGAGTCAGTTGCCAAAGATCTGAATTTTGATCCCCTGATCATGGGGATCCTGCAAGTGTGAAAAATGGTGATGAGTCACTTTTTTTCCCCTGTGCTGTGGTAACTTCAGTCACTAAACAAGCTGTTGTAAGTCGAGGACTACCTGTATGGGGAAAAAAATGAAGCATACGCATGGTTTCTGTCCAAATTTGGTTATAATAAAAAATAACAAAGTTTCAGAATTCCAATGTTTTTGTAAAGCACATGAAACAGACAATGTGATCTCAGGACACCTTTGACTAATACAGGTAGTCCTCAACATATGACCACAATTGAGCCCAAAACGTATGTTGTTAAGTGAGAAATTTGTTAAGTGACTGTCGTCCCATTTTACAACTGAACACACTTGTTAAATTAATCCCTGCAGTTGTTAAATTAGACGGTTGTTAAGTGAAACCTGGCTCCCCCATTGACTTCGCTTGTCAGAAGGCCCCAAAAGGGAAACACATGGCCCCAGGACACTGCAAAACCGTCATAAATATGAGTCAGTCAAGCGTCCGAATTTTGATCACGTGACCATGGGGATGCTACAATGGTTATAAGTGTGAAAAATGTTCATAAATCACTTTTTTTTCAGTGCCATTGTAACTTCAAACGGTCACTAAATGAGCAGTTACAAGTTGAGGACTACCTGTATTAGCTTTGGCTTCTGTTTTAATATAGTGTCCAGTCCAGAATACCTCCATGTTCTCATAGCATCTATTTCTTAGCTAACCTATTGAAAGGGGGGAAATAAGCAATAAAACAGGGCAGGTCTCTGGATGAACCTGATGATGGTTATCCCAGATGATGCGTGGCTTAAAATGGCCTCCTTTAGGGTGGATGAGTCAAGGGGCAGAATTGAAGGAAAAGAAGGATCCCGTCACAGGAGTCTGGAAAAGAGCCTCAACTGAACTCCAAGGTCTTGCAAAAATCAGTCTCAGCCATTAAACTAGATCTAGGATATGCTGCCTCCCTCCCAGGGCCAACAACTGGCATGGCAACCATATGGCGAGTGGGCTATGCACTCCCCCCCAGGCTGCGTGCTTCTCTGCTCTTCGTGCTTGTTTAATCATGGGAGCCATGTAAGGCGACTCCCCAAAAGGGTTTTTCCTTCCTGACTTTTACGGCTTCGGCCGAGAAAGGCAAGGCAGAAAATCCATAAAGCCGGCCAAGAAGTCATAAAACATTGTTGTCTGCTCAGGGAAAACGGGCCGCTCAGGCAGGTGTCCGGCTGACTTAGGAGCAGCCAGTCTGTGTGGAGATCCCATGGAAAGGAACTGGGCTCCATAATTAGCCCCGGTTAAAGATATGGCAAAGGAAAATTATTGCCGCGGAAATCTGCTTATGCGGGTACTCCTCGACTTATGACCACAGCTGAGCCGAGGATTTCCATTGCCAAGCAATACAGTGGTTAAATGAGTCACACCCAATTTTATGACCTTTTCTGCCAGCCAACTGCTGCAGTTGTTAGCTGAATCATGCAGCATTTTAAGTGAATCCGAATTCTCTCATTGACTTTGCTTGTCAGAAGCCTGGCGGGAAGTTCTGAATAGTAATCACATGACCCTGGGACACTGCAGTTGTCATAAAATACATGCCGGTTTGCCAAGCTCCTGAATTTTGTTCATGCGATTCTGGCAACACTTTGAAGGTTGTAAGTGTGAGGACAGTTGTAAATCACGTTTTTTTCAGTACCACCGTAACTTTGAACCAGTGGAGGGATTCAATTTTTTTTGCTACCGGCTCTGTGGGCGTGGCTTGGTGCGCGTGGCTTGGTGGGCGTGGTAGGGGAAGGATATTGTAAAATCCCCATTCCCTCCCCACCCCAATAACCTGCTTTCCAGCTCTGTTCTCCTGTTTTAGGGCAACAAAAGACCCAGCCAATCAGCTGGGACTTGGGAGGCAGGGAATAGATGGGGGGCGGGGCCAGTCAGAAGTGGTATTTGCCGGTTCTACAAACTACTCAAAATTTCCGCTACCGGTTCTCCAGAACTGGTCAGAACCTGCTGAATAGCACCTCTGCTTTGAACAGTCACTAAACAAATAGTTGTAAGTCGAGGACTGTCTGTATTGCCCGAAGTCAAGAGAACCTTATATTTAGACTTATGGATACATAAAGAAACAGTGGAATGATACCTTGGTTAAAAGATGCTTGCTGGTGGCTATTGAAAGATATTCAACCAGCTTTTAAGTGGAGCATAGGTAGTACAATGGACTTCATATGGGCAGGGAAAGAGAACGTGTGTGTGTATAGCTATAAATTAAGAGCCAGTCTGATGTGGTGGTTAAAAGCACAGAAAGGTTAAAAATCAGGAGACTGAGAAGACTCAGTTCTGCCTTAGGCATGGAAGTCAGCTGGGTGAGGTGGGATCAGTCATTATCTCTCCACCCTAGGAAGGAGGCAATGGCATACCACTCCCAGACAATTTTGCTAAAAAACCAAAAATCCTGTAGGGATTTGTCCAAGCAGTCCAGCGTCAGCCTGTATACACGTATATATACACAAAAAGGTAAATTACAGTGATTATAGGCTTCCAAAAATATGTCATTTGGCTTTCTGATGAAATAATTTAGTACATCCGTTCAGGCATCTTTCTGGATTTCAGAGATCTTTAGCTGAAACACAAAAGAAGGCATTCTTCAGTGTTGTCTGGCTTAAAGTTCACGTTTTTTTCCTATGGATGGAGATTTCAGCCAATCTGTCCCACCAATACAGTGTTGCTTTGGGTCACAAGCAGAGGTGGTATTCAGCTGGTTCTGACAGGTTCTAGAGAACTGGTAATGGAGATTTTGAGTAGCTTGGAGAACCGGCAAATACCACCTCTGACTGGCCCCACCCCCATCTATTCTCTGCCTCCCGAGTCCCAGCTGATTGGCTGGGTCTTCTTTGGTTGCCCTGCACTGGAGGACGGACCTGGAAAGCAGGTTAGTGGGGTGGGGAGGGAATGGGGATTTTACAGTATCCTTCCCCTGCCACGCCCACCAAGCTATGCCACACCCAAGCCACACCATGCCCATCAAGCCACGCCCACAGAACCGGTAGTAAAAAAAAAATTTGAATACCACCACCAGTCACAAGTGCCAAACTTACAGCATCACGTTGCTGTCATGTGACGTATCATAATGTTATTCCCCTTTGCGGTGTTGGGGTGGGTGTGGCCTGCATGTGGCGCATCTGCTTTGGGTCATGCACCTGATAGCCACACCCACCATTTATTTACTTGATGGATAAAGGGATTCTATCTGCTTAATCGTGCAGAGGTGCCTGGTGTCCCACCATAAGAAGGCACGGTACCTTGTATGGAGGATTCTCCCTGTGGATATCATTCCACCTGCAAAGCCTTTCACCCAATCTTAATTGGGCAGGGGATAATCCATTGAGTCATGAAGCTTCCAAAGCCTGTTTTTCTGAAAGATTGAGTTACCTAACCACTTCCTTTAAGACTTGATGCAATCCATCATGTTATAGCTGTTTGACATCTGCGGCTGATTTCCACATATTCCGCGAATTTTTCACTGTGATTTTAATATGCTGTCAACCCATTTGGTAAACTCGGTGCAGATGTTTTAGTTTTGGTTTAGCAGGATGTTTGAACCTAACCAATTGTGACTTGCTCAACAATTCATAATTGAGCAAAGGCACCCGTGAAACTATTGCTTAAATTAAAAAAAAAAAAATCAGGTTCCTTAGCCTGATTATTAAAGTATATAAGGCCAGGGTTATCCATGCTCTCATACAGAACTCACATTTGAGCCTTAAAAGATACATCATTACTAGGACAAAATCACAGCATTTGAGAAGTATCTTGGGTTGGAATAAAAGGACTACAGTTGCTAACAGTCACAACTGAATTGGGGATGTGCACAATTTATTTGCCTAATATTGAGAAATAAAATTGTTGGTGCAAATTTAATGCTATGGAAACTGACAGAGACCCAAAAACGTTACAACAGATAAAATTTCAAGATCAGATTTCTTAGATCAGTGGCGGCTAACCTTTTTGGGCTCCTGTGCCAAAAATTATGGGCACGCGTGCCAGCACCCAGAAGGCAATGCGTGCTCCCCTCACGCCCCCTGCGCATGCGTGCGCAATCCCCCCCTTACCTGCACTGTGCCTCACAGCTGATTTTCAGCCTCCGAGAGGCTTGAAAAAAGCCTCTGCAGGCTTTGCAAGCCGAATAGGCCCATTTCATCACTTTTGGTATTACAGGAAATGACGAGACGGGCCTATTATACGGCCTGCAAAGCCTGCAGAGGCTTTTTTCAAGCCTGTGGGAGGCCGAAAAAGGCCTCAAACCAGCTGAAAAATCAGCTGTGAGGCACACGCATCCGCAGTGAGGTAAGTTTGCCTGTGGTTTGCCTGTGGCACAAATGGCTCTGTTTGGCACCTATGGCACCCGTGCCATAGGTTCGCCATCACAGTCTTAGATTGTACAACTGACAAATTATATTAGGAGCTGTGTCTCCCTGTCTCTTATACAATTGGAGAACAAGCTAAAAAGTTTTCTGCACAAAGAATCTTGAATATAGAAGCACCGAAAGATATAGCCATCCTTAGTAAAGTTGGCATATTGAAATGGATGAGCCACTATAAATGTACCTTCCAAATTGCCAAGTATTTAAATAACTTATTTGCTCAAGCAAGTAGTTGGACACAATGTTTAAGTATTGAAGATTGAACCAAGTCCCTTAAACTAAATGCACTTGCATTTGCAGAACTCCAGAGACAGAACACATAATACATATATTATTTGAATGTCAGAGAGAGAAAGAACAGTATCTTGGACCACCCATTAAACAAATGACCTATTGGGATCCTTATGTTAAACAACATACCATATATCACGTACAATCAGAACTCAAAAATTATATATAACATAGCCCTTTATTTAAATAAAATAGTTCGGATGAGGTCCACATATGTGCATCTGACTGGGATAAATTGTAGGGCTAATATAGAGATATAGTTTGCATTCTTTATTCTTATTCTTTCTTAAAAATTGTTTCTTTTATTCTATTTTGATATACGATCTTATTAATGTGTTTTGTACTCTGTATTTTGATATGGCCTAATGGCTAATCAACAATAAACTTTAACAATCCATAGCGGAAACATAAGAGTAAGGACTTGCGTGTCACTTTTGAGAGGAACAGCAGTGATGAGGAATAGACAAATTATGTAAAATGAGTGGGTTTAAGATTTTCTGGATGGATTCCCCTTAGTCTGAATAAAAGAGGTTCCTTTAAGCACCTTGTACAGGTAGTTCTCACCTTCCGATCATAACTGAATCCACAACTTTGGTCATAATTCATGACGGTCATAAAGCAGGTCACCAGATCTTATTTCATGACTTTTTTTGTGGTGTTCGCAAACTCATTGTTTGCTATGGGGTGGTTTCTGTGAGAAACCAGAAATAAAAGCGGGTTTTCAGCAAAAATGTCATGAATTGCAGTCACATGATTGCAGGGCACTGCAAAAAGCCATAATTGAGGGTCAGTTGTCAAGTGTCCAAAATGTAATTATGTGAACACAGGGAGCAGAATAGGACAACTCCCCACAGCCAACTCACTGTGAGACAACTCACCATGGCCAACTCATTGCAGGACAAGTTGATGTACAACAATTTAACAATTCAATTTAATTGTTTAAAATAAATAACAAATTATTTTAATTTTTGTCATTCACATTTCATTCTGCCTCTCCTTTTGCATCCTTTCTTTAATGATTCTATTCCACCAATTCATTGATATTAGTGTAACTCTTGTCCCACAGCGAGTTGTCCTGTGGTGGAGATAGCCTATGGCAAGTTGGCTGTGGCAACTTAGCCATGAGTTGGCTGCAGTGAGTTGGCTGTGGCGAGTTGTCATAGACCCCATGGGGAGGGTGTCCAGACGTGGGTGTCCAGATGTTGAAACTTTGAAAGTGGGTTTTAAGTCTCATTTTTGGGGTCCATCATATCTTTGAACATTCACTAACTGGTTGTAAATTGAGGAATGGACCCCAAAAATGAGGCTTATAACCCAGTTTCAAAGTTTAACAGACTCTGTACAATGTGTGTTACAGAAGGAAGTCTTTGGTGTCAAAATCAAGAGCCAGGTAATACTTTTTCCGACAGGCCGATTTTATTCAAAAGCCTATTATTTTCATGATTTGCAGGTTGGCAGCACACTACAGATAGTCCTCAACATATGACCACAATACAGCCCAAAATGTTTGTTGCTAAATGAAATAGTTGTTAATTGAGTTTGGCCCCATTTTACAACCTTTCATGCCTCAGTTGTTAAGTGAATCACTGCAGTTAAATTAGTAACATGGTGGCTAAGTTTACAGAGTCTGTGAACAGAAACATCTGTGAGGATGGAGTGCAGGGAAGAGAATGGTGAAATTGGGATTGTAGTGTCATGACACAAACCCTTGATTGATTGGTTAGTTGGCTGATATAATTTTATTTGATTTCTGTAGGTGCCCATCGCAACAAGTGATTCGGGGTGGCATACATCATAAACTTGTGTCTGTACATACGAAAGGGGTGAAGTTTGTGATGCCATGCCACAATGTTGCTTTTATCCTTCGATGAAAGCGACCAACTCCTGAAGAGACCTGTGTCTGTACAGCAATTCAGAAATGGTTCCAGACCTTGATAGCATCCTGCCCCATACATACAAACATTTCACCAATCCTTTACAGGGGAAGACAACAGAGATGCTAGAAAATCCTTGTCATAACTTTAACCTCTCCTGCAATCTCTTGCTAGAGGCCCAGAGTTGGTTTGTTCCTTAGGTTAGTGCCTGGTTTCGTGCCTAATCATAGCTTTTTCTCAATCCCTTCTTGGAGTGATTACTGAGACCATAGTGAGCCTCACAGCAAAAAAAATATTTCATATTAAAAGTTTTCTATGGGACCTACTGGGTTTACTTTCCACTTGCTTCAATGTACAAAGTAGTTAATGTCCAAAATCATGGAACAAGATTCCTTTGAGAGCATTTAAAAGCCATGGTGGCGCAGTGGTTAAAATGCAGTACTGCAATATTGCAAGCTATTTCTGCTGACTGCCTGTTGGCAGCAGTTCGACAGTTGATCTCACTGGCTCAAGGTTGACTCAGCCTTCCGTCCTTCTGAGGTCGGTAAAATGAGGACCCAGATTGTTAGGGGCAATATGCTGACTCTATAAACTGTTTAGAGGGGGCTGTAAAGCACTTTGAAATGGTATATAAGTCTAAATGCTATTGCTGTTCTCTCTTCTCTAGTGAAAACCTGACAATAAGGATCAAAAAAATTAAATAAAGAAATAATACATAATATAAGAATTGGTGAGCTTTGATACTACAAACCAATTTCTAAGTCTCAACCTAATTCTGCTCCAATATTTGCATAGTCTCACTCTCATTTCAGAGCAATTGTGAAAGTTAAGACATTACTTTTTTATTGGCTTCTCTGTGTGTTGGATGCACATGTTCTATAGATATTTTTCCTGGGAGAGGACTTCAAAAGCCCCTTGCAAGGTCTTCACCAATGGAATAATAGTGGAATATACCTACTTCAGAAACTTTTGCCCAAAACTGTTTCAGAGGGCTTAGCTCATTGAATTTTTGGGTTGAGTAGAAACTCCCTATCTAGCTACCATATGTCTCTAGTTAGAGATCTGCCCTTAGCTGTTGGTTTTCAGGTAGAGCCATGCAAATTATATTAGCATTCCTTTTCTTAGCAAGCTAGCATTTAGTGATGGTTGGTGCAATTGTCTTTTTAATGATTTCTTGCCATTGGCATGGGCCAAGTGTGGTGTGCTGCAAAATATCTAGACCAGTGTCTTTCAACTTCAACAACTTTAAGATCGACTCAAAAACCGTCTAGATAATGGAGAGAAGGACCTGTACATTGACTACCATGCTGACTGTATCAAAAGTAAACCACTCAACCCAATACTCAGCTTTTACCCTCAACCACAACCCTACCTCAACCCATCCACCATCACCCAAGACTAGGCACGCACGCCCCAACTACCTCAATTCCTACTACTGCCGGCCTTAAATGCAAACTACTCAATGCAAGAAGCCTCGTGAATAAAATACCTGAATTTCTCTTCCTCCTAAATATGGCTAACTTCGACATTATATTTGTCTGTGAAACATGGCTCAATGCATCTCTCCCGACTCCATTACCACAGTAAGAGACTATCATGTTTACAGATCAGATCGTGAAAATCGTCGAGGAGGTGGAGTTGCTATATTCTATAAAAAATCCTTACATCTAAAAAATATCCAAGTTACCCAGGAGTTTGCCCTTCCTGAAACCATCATCTGTGAACTATCCTCAAATATCACAATCGATTCTTACTATGTTACAGAGCACCTGATTATGACATCGAACATGTAAACAAGCTAAATACATTACTAACATGGGCTGCATCCTGCCCATACCCTTTATCCTTCTTGGTGATTTCAATCTACCTCATATTAACTGGACCCTAAATGATTGTACAACTGAAATCATACACACAACCTTCTACAATGCTATTACAAATCTGGGACTGGAACAACTAGTAACCAACAACACTAGACTAAACAACTGCCTCGATCTCATCTTCTGCAACAGTTTGAACCTAATCTACGGAATACAATCTAAAGAACCCTTTTCCAGTAGTGACCACAATATGATCGACTTTTGTCTCAACATACATCCACACAAAAATCACCACAATGATGTAATCCCCTATTGTAACTTCAAAAAGGCAACTATGATCTTATAGACAACGATCTCTCATCCCTTCATTGGCAATCTCTATTCACTGGATGCAATACTGTTGAAGACCATTATAACATATTTTTACTTGAAGTCAAAAGAGTCATCAAACTATATGTACCAACAACAACTCCCAAAACAAAACAAAAAAGCAGATTACCCATATCAATAAGGAAACTTCAATCCAAAAAGAGATCACTCTGGCGGAAAAACAAATCTGGTCACGCTGCCAATTTCAAAAACCGATACAAAAATCTATGCCACCAGATAAAGACCGAATGCACCAATTATCACATTAAACAAGAGGAAAACCTTCTAAGCACCAATTCCACCCGCGCTTTTTACAATTTTGTAAACAACAAACTAAAAGACTCAAGGTCCATCCCTCCCTTGATAGGACCTGATGGTAAAGACTGCAACGACGACACCATTAAAGCCAACATCTTTAACACATTCTTCGGCTCAGTATTTGTAAACAGCAATGGATCATGCCCAATATTTCCTAGCCGTACCACAGATAACAACAATGATCTAATACATATCGATTTCACAGAAGACAATGTTGAAAAAGCAATACGCAACCTAAAACCATCTCTATCTATTGGACCGGATGGAATATGTGCCTACTTCTTAAGAAAGCTATCCTCTGCCATAGCCAAACCTCTAAGCATAATCTTTGAAAAATCTTTCAGAACCAGCTCCTTGCCTAACCTATGGTCACAAGCCACAGTCATCCCCATCTTCAAAAAGGGAGACCCAAGCCTAGTTGAAAACTACAGGCCAATCTCCTTATGCTGCGTCACCTGTAAAGTCATGGAATCAATTATTAACCAATCCATCATCCTCCACTTAGAGTCAAACAACCTACTCTCCAATAAACAATTTGGTTTCAGAAAAAAACTATCCTGTAATCTGCAACTCTTACACTGCAAAAACATATGGACGACACAACTCGACCAGGGCAAAACAATAGACGCAATCCACATAGACTTCTGTAAAGCCTTTGATTCAGTGGTACACGACAAACTACTCCTAAAAATAAAATCCTATGGTATCTCTGGACAACTGAATAACTGGATAGAAGCATTCCTGTCAAACAGACAACAAATGGTCAAAATCGGGACGTCCTATCAAATCCAGTACCTGTCAATAGTGGTGTTCCCCAAGGCAGTGTTCTAGGACCAACTCTCTTCATACTCTACATAAGCGACCTCTGTGATCATATTAAGAGCAATTGCGTTCTCTTCGCTGATGATGTAAAGCTGTTCAACACCACAGACAATACTGCTACCCTACAAAAAGATCTTGACTATGTATCAGAATGGTCAAACAAATGGCAACTTCAAATCTCAACAAATAAATGCTCTGTCTTACATATTGGCAAAAAAATCAGAAAATAAAATACAAGCTGAATAGTCAAGATCTTGTTGATGACCCAAGCTCTGTAAAGGACCTTGGAATACTCACCTCTAATGATCTAAGTGCTAGAGCACACTGCAATTACATAGCCAAAAAGGCATTAAGAGTTGTTAACCTAATCCCTACGTAGCTTTTTCTCTGGTAATATCACACTACTAACCAGAGCATACAAAACATTTGCTAGACCAATACTCGAATACAGTTCATCAGTCTGGAATCCACACTACGTATCTGATATTAGCACAATTGAGAAAGTCCAGAAATATTTCACAAGAAGAGTTCTCCACTCCTCTACTCGCTGTAGAATACCTTATGCCACCAGACTTGAAATTCTAGAACTAGAAAACCTTGAATTACGCCGTCTTCGGTCTGACTTAAGCATGGTATACAAAATCATACATTGCAATGTCCTACCTGTCAATGAATACTTCAGCTTCAACCATAACAACACAAGAGCACACAATAGATACAAACTCAAAGTAAACCGCACCAAACTTGATTGCAGGAAATACGACTTCAGCAATAGAGTGGTCAATGTCTGGAATACTCTACCCGACTCTGTAGTTTCCTCCCCAAACCCCAAAAACTTTAACCTTAGACTGTCTACTATTGACCTCACCCCTTTCCTAAGAGGTCTATAGGGGCGTGCATAAAGCGCACCAACGTGCCTACCGTCCCTGTCCTATTGTTTCTCCTATTCTTTTATTTTTCTTATATGTAACCATTTCATGTATTCACAACTATGTATACATTTATACTTATTATCTTGTAAACAATTGGCAAATCAAATAAATAAATAAATAAATAAATAAATAAATAAATAAATGAGTAGACTTCAACTCCCAGAATCCCCCAAGCATTGTGCTGTCAAAACAAATGGTCTCCTCAAAATACCTCTATATGCTGGGGTGAAATCTGATCATACATTTTATGGCCTTAAGAAATTACTAGCTGTTCAGTGAAATTTAAAAACCCGTATCTGTTCAATTTGAGTGTAGCATGAAAAATGTAATCAAGTGCACCATTTTCTAGAGATGTGGGGAGAAAAATGAATGAAGATCATTAGATTTTAAACTAAGAGTTTCAAAAGAGGCCTCTGTTTTACAAAAAAAAAAACTGGTGAAGGAAGGCCAAGAGCATAATCTTATGATCTCTGTGGTCACATCCTAAGGTTATAAGATATTGCATATTTCTTTCTGCATCCACAGAGATGAAGCTCTTCTCTTTCCTGTAAGCCCTCTGGATTCCTCCAAGTGAAAGTCACCCCAAGAGAATCCAAGAAGACATCTCTCATCCCAGAACAAGTCCTGGGTCTATAGGTCAGGAAGTTGAGATGAGATTTTGACTTTTCATGACTGCGCACAGATCTATCTAGAAAGTCAAACATTCACCCCAGTCTCCTAGTTTTGGCTACAATGAGACTTAATTATTTTACTAATGTATACCATTAATCGAATTGTAATCTAATTAGCCCTGTGGCTAATCTCAGGATCTATTAGGAGAAAAATGTTGGTGGTCAAAATATTTGCCTTGGCTTTTATCAAGAAGAATAATGTGTTGCTTTCCGTGTAAAGTTAAAATTTCTGCAGCAGTGAGGTTTGAATATCTCTGTTTTCTAAGCATTTCTTGATGGTTAACTAGCAGGTATTCAGAATCTCTTCACCAGTTTAAATAATTGAGCTTCATCCAGCTTTTATTACTCAGCAGTAGCCTAAACTACTTGGGATAATGGTTCGAAGTGCCACCTAGTGGAGATGGTTGAAATTTCACATTGCATTAAAAAGGCAGGGTTTTTTCTTTTTTCTCTGTTCAATTGTATCGGATTCTCAGAGACTGCCTGGACAAATTCCCTTCCGTTTTCTTAGCAAGGTTTTTCAGAAGTGGTTTGCCATTGCCTCCTTCCTAGGGATGAGGAAAAAATGACTGCCCAAGGTCACCCAGTTGAAAAAGAGAACTTCATCTGGAATTGCCCAGTGACAGTCCTTTATTTGAAGTCACAGATTATTGCCAAAGTCATATAAAAACAAAAGGGAGATTTAAATTACAAGGTTGATTTTTTTTAAAAAGGGCAATTCATTCATTCATTCATGCTTTAGGTTTTTAAGGCCCTCCAACTCATTCCCATCTCTGGGAGGCATGCAGAATTGTTTTGGTACTCACTTCTCATTTAAAATCCTAGGCAGGGCCAGGCCTACCAGTCAGAAGAATGAACCGTATCCCTCAGGCAGAAATGATGTAAGGTGGTAGTTAGAGAAGGGGGTTGTCTATCTCATAGCTACTGCCAACCCCCTCAACTAAATTAGGAGCCTAATTCCTTCTGATGCACTAGCCCCACTGCCAGAGCCGAAAAAGCCACTCCCTTCAATCATTCATGGATAGAAAGGCACCATCTTGGGGTTTTTTTTCCCCTCAGGATGCCAGTGCAACCACTTTTGCATCTCCCGTTTTCCCCTTGCTTTATATAATTTTGGCAGTTGTCCATGGCTATGCTCACAGTTGACTGCAGAACTGAATGTTTATGTTCTGCTTGGGGAAAGAGTTCTGTTTTTGTATGAGTCTGAACTGAGGCAAAATTTTTGAGGTTTCGGAGCAGCATAAAAAATGTCAAAAATGCTCATACTGCAATGAGTACATTGTTATACCCAGAACCTCGGGGAACTATCCGCTTCTACTCTAAATTAGAAAAGGCAACCTCTGGACTTTTGCGTGTGGATCTCCAACTCCCACCAACACTAACCAACATGGTGAGGGGAGCTCTGTATCTGTGTGTGACATTTATGTGCACAGACATTTACTGGACTATTTAATAAGTGTGTCCAATGGTCTGATATGTTAGAATCCATTCCAAAGTGTAGTGCACCAAGCACAAATGAGAATCTACTTCCAAATCAGTTTTCTTCAGCTTGCTGTTCTTCAGATATGCTCATTTGCTACTTCTGTAATTATCACATGATAGGGCATTTTTGGCTATGAAGAACTATAGGTCTTGTAGCTCAAGACATCCAGAGGGTGCCAAGCATGGTTACTCTTAGACATCAGGGAAAGAAGTCCTTATTTAATACTTTTTAATAGTAATTTAAAAATCTGTTCATGTCAATCTAAGAAAATACTGTACATTTGAAAAACCACCAGGAGTTAAACCTTTTAAACCTTCTAATGTCTTCTGTATTTCCTAAGCTTCCAGCTCCAGTATTTTGGTTTCTGTCCAGCTGTTCGAAATAAGACCCAATTTACAACTAGCTCCAGTGTCTATTTACTCAAATATCTGTCTAAAGGGATTTATTTCCAAAGCCACTATGTGCAGGTTTGGAACATTACTATTGTAAGGGGCTTTTTAAAAAAAATGTAATTAACTTTCAAGTCTTAACTTATGCCACTGCTTTAATTAGGTAATTCCATTGTAATTGTTTTACTTGAAACTCTGTTGTAGTTGGCTGAATGTTGTAATAGCTGAAAAATGAGGTGAGTTTTTTTCCCCCCAATCAGATTCCAAAAATGCCAGAGCACAATCTTTGGCAATTTACACAGGATAGGATTTCCAGAACGAGGGGAAAGTGAATAGCCACACGTTCTTCTTTTATTGCTATGCATACACAAGAATTTTTTAGCTGATCTTAGAGGATATCACAAAGGAAACAAACATCAAAAGCAGGCCCCCAAACCTGGTGAACTGTCATATACGCATAAAAAAACTGCCCTTTTCAATAGGCCTTGCAGGAAGGTCAAGTGATGGTAGTAGCACAGGTGGTATTCAGCAGGTTCTGACCAGTTCTGGAGAACCGGTAGCGGAAATGTTGAGTAGTTTGGAGAACCAGCAAATACCACCTCTGACTGGAGATTTTACAGTATCCTTCCCCTGCTATGCCCACCAAGCCACGCCCATAGAACTGGTAGTTAAAAAATTTGAATCCCACCACTGGGTAGTAGGGCAGGGGTGTCAAACTCAATTTCATTTAGGACCGCATCAGGGTTGTGTTTGACCACAGGGGGACCGGGATGTATGTGGCCAGGGTAGGTGTGGCCAGCATGATGGCATTTGTGTTGGGGGACACCTGTGGTGGCTGCGACAGCTTCCTGTAACCATTTGCTAGCAAAAACAGAGCTCACAAGCTCTGTTTTTGGCTGGGATGGCCTCCTGCAACCCTCTGCCAGCGAAAACAGAGCTCAGGAGGGCCGCATGCAACCCTTGCAAGCTCGGTTTTCGCTGGCAGAGGCACCACAGGCCAGTCCTTTGCTATTTCCAGGGCAGCCCCGTGGGCCAGATCTAAGCCCCTGGGCCTTGACTTTGACACCCTTGTGGTAGGGAATATATTCATTATTCATCCAATATGTCCTATGCTGTGTGTTATTTTTAGTTGTTATTTGACCTGGACGTTTTAATCTTACTGCGTAAGCTGCATTTTGTGTTTGAGGCTGCTTATAACTGATAAATATATCAATAACTGACCATTGGACAGCACTGGGGACTCAAATAATAATAACAACAATAGTAATAACAATAACAATACTTTTCACTTCACGGGAACTAGTGAAGAAGGGACAAAATTGATCATGGATCTCTCCATCCCAGATTCATTCTAGGTTTGGGCAGAAAACTGCAACTCACAACAGATGAGCCAAAAATTATTCTGGTGAGTTTGGCATATCTTTTCTTCAATAATTACTTGCTATTCTACCAGAGAATATTTTTTTAAAACTTTTAATTGTTTCTGTCCTTTGTATCATTAGACGTACAAGAAATGCTTTGGGCAAACTAGTTCCTTTAAGGACAGACTATAGGTATTCTTGGACCATGCTTATAATATAGGAATATTTTCCAGTATAGGGGCCGCGGTGGCTCATGTGGTAAGACACGAGGCCTGCGCACCGCTGTGGTTGGCGGCTCGATTTCCATGAGCAAATAAATCACTTAGGCAGGGGTGGGATTCAAAAATCCCAGCAACTAGTTTGCTGCCCAGTTGCTGGGTGGGCGTGGCCATGGTGGGCGTGGCCTACCGGAACTTCTTGTGTCCTGCTTCCAGTGCGCCTCCAGAGCCTGGGAGAGGCCATTTTCACCCTCCCAAAGGATCCAGAGGCTTCCCCTGGGCCTCTGGGAGGAAGAAAACAGCCTCCCTTGGGCTCTGGAGGCCCACCGGAAGCCGGAAACAGACCTGTTTTCGAACTTCCGGTACTTCCGGGAAGGCCGTTTTTCACCCTTCCAAGGGTCCAGAGGCCTTCCCCGGGTTTCTGAGAGGGCGAAAACAACCTTCCCTGGGTTCTGGAGGCCCTCCGGAAGCTGGAAATAGGCCTGTTTCTGGACTTATGGAAGGCCCGTTTTCCCCCTCCCAGAGCCTCTGTGCAGATCCTGCACTTTCTCCATCAAAAATGGGCTGTGTGGAGACTCCTGGCAGGGGGGAGTGGGGGCAGCTGGTCAGTTGAAATATCAGTTCGATGAACCAAATGTAACTTTTAACATCCAGTTCGCCCAAACCGGTAGAATCCCACCCCTGCGCGTAGGGACAAGAAAGGAGCCTCCCCCAATTGCCAACCGGCACTCAAGCGTCCTGCAGGTAAAGATAACACCACCCGAAAAAATTCCTTTCACAGGGGCAGCCAGCCACCTCACTGAGCTAACATGTGCTATCTGCTAAAAAAATATTTCCCAATATAATCAATAATGGGCCTATGTGCATGACAAAAAGAAATTGTACTTTTGCTGATGTAGAGAAATCACATGATAACGTGAAAATGGGCAGGATTTGTACTAATACTGAAGGTTGGTGCCTGAATATGTTTAACATCCTGTTTTAGGCAGAAATAAACAGAACACATACAAATGGTTCAGCATAGATCAGGAAGTGAGCAAGAATATGTATGCTTCCTTGTTTGTTTCCTGTATTTACTGACAAATACAGTATATAAGGAATGGTAGTGGCGATGTCAGAGAAATTGTTGATTGAGGACATGGATCTTTGCGAACTTTTAAATGCAGATGATGTTGTGTTGCTACCTGAGAAATGAATGAGCAATTTTCCAGACATATAAATGTTGCTAGAAATGTATGTGATCTATTGTGAAGAACGCTGTTGCAAGAAGCAAAAATGGCACTGAATAAGAGTATGCTGTTACTCATTTTGTTACATGGAAGTGAGAGTTACGTAGGCCAAGAAATCTACAAAAGTAGGACAAATTCAATGGGAATGGGGTACTTAAAATAAAAACGGGAAAAGAGATATGGTCAAGAACGAGTGGAAGTTAAATTAATCCAGATTCAATTAAATAGCGAGTGACCAGTTGGAAATAAGGACATTGAGGAGGGGAACCCTGTGGATAGAATGAATGAGAATCAAATGGCAAAGAGTGAATGGATTGAGAAAGGGAAGACCAAGAAAGCTGAGGCTGGATGGAAGTAATGAGCCGGGGGGGAGGGGGGGGAGAAATTTGAAGAATGGAAGGTGGTGGATGAATCGTGGAGAAGATAAGAAGCAAGAGTGGTTTCTAAAATGGAAAGATACAGCGAATGAATTGGTATAAACCAGTCTTAGGTGTATTCGCTTTATTTTTCTTACCTCTTTGCCTTACTTCTTTTGACTTCTTTTCTGCAGGGATTATCATGTATAACAAGTTTCCTGGACTTTGCAAGTACTCCATGTTCTTGAACGTTGCAAATATAAAAGTTCATCTCATCAAGGTGCAGTGAAGACAAGAGTTGCCTTATATCCGTGATGGCAAACCTATGGCACGTGTGCCACAGGTGGCACGCAGAGCCATTTGTGCCAGCACACAAACTGCAGGCAAACTTACCTCACTGAGCATGCGTGCGCCTCACAGTTGATTTTCGGCCAGTGGGAGGCCTTTTTTGGCCTCCCAAAGGCTTGAGGAAGGCTTCTGCAGGCCGAAAACTAGGCCCGTTTCATCACTTCCTGTTTTTCCAAAAATACCGGGAGTAACGAAACGGGCCTAGATTTTGGCCTGCAAAGTTTGCAGAAGCCTGCAGAAGCCTTCCTCAAGCCTTTGGAAGGCCAAAAAAGGCCTCAAACTGGCTGAAAATCAGCTGTGAGGCGCAATGCAAGTAAGGGGGTGGCATGGGTGAATGGGGATTACGCGTGCATGCGTAGGGAGCATGGGGGGGGGGGGCAGGCATTGCCTTCTGGGTGCTGGCACGCAAGTGCGATCGTGCAAGCGTGCGCAAAGTTTTTGGCACAGGAGCCCCAAAAGGTTAGCCACCACTGCCTTATATCAAGGCATTTTGGGTCACTTCTGAGGCTTGCCATGCCAGTATTAAGTTAGTAACATGGTTGTTAAGGGAAGCTGACTTCCCTTTTGACTTGGCTTGTCAAATCTCAAAAGCTGATCACATGACCCCAGAATACTGCAACCATCATAAATACACGCCAATTGCCAAATATCCAAAATTTGGTCACGTGATCATGAGGATGCTGCAACTGTCGTGTGAAAAACAATCATTAAGTCACTTCTTTCAGTGCCTTTGTACAGGGGTGGGCTTCAAAAATTTCAGCAACAGGTTCTCTGCCCGGATGCCGGGTGGGCATGGCTACGATGGGCATGGCTTAGTAGTTGCCTCCTGCACCACAGCAGGGAGGGTGCGCGTTGTTGCCTTCCCCAGGCTCCGGTCTGGAGGCTTTCCTCAGGCCTCTGGGAGGCTGAAAATGGCCTCCCCTGGGCTCCAGAGGCCCTCCAGGAGGCCCGTTTTTCACCCTTCCCCAGCCTCCGCGCGGGCCCTGCACTTACATCACCTCCAAATTGGGCCACCTGGAGACTCCTTGGAGGGGCGGGGTGAGAGGGGCCAGCCAGGAGTGGGGTTTGGAGATTCTCCGAACCAGCCATAACATTAGCTACAGGTTCTCCCGAACCCAGGTGAACCCGTAGCAGCCCACCCCTGCCTTTGTAACTTCAAACGGTTACTAAATGAATTGTTGTAAAACGAGGACTGCCTTCACTTATATTTAACAGGAATGTTTATCCTATCCATTCCTCGGGGGGATTTTGCCTCTCTCCCGACATGGCATTCCAAAGCCAGATGCAGTTCTTATTCAGAGTAATCTATAGATTGAGTGGCCAAAGGCAGAATTTGCCTCACTTTCACATAAAAGACAAGGCATCCTTTATCTCCAGACCCTCTCCAAGCACGTGGTATATCTCTGATAGTTAGTAGACAACCAACCATTAATCCTAATCTAAGTTAGCACGTTCTAGATTTCAGTGCTCATGAAGACAATGTCTTCCTTCAACAGTGAAACGAATGCCCAGATGAGCAAATATAATATCCTTGCATGAATTTAGGAAGCAGCTTTAGTTAATTGGTCCATTTTTACTTCAAAACTATATGCTTGCCTTCAGAGGATCTTAGACTTCCTGGGCCTTCTCTCCACCTGTTTTCAATTGTTGTTTTCTTCTTCTTTTTACGATCCTGTAATCCCTTCATTTGGGGTGGAGTCAGGGTGACTGAATGTAGCTGAGTATTTACTGGCCGGATGCCCTTCCCGATGCCTACATGGAGTCCGCAGCAATTATTTTCTCTTTGTGCCCTGATCTGCCGCTGCCTAGGATTGAACTTTAAACCTTCCCAGTGGGAGGCAAGCATCTTCACCTCTAGACCACTGCCACCTTTTCAATGAAGGTATCAAACCAGATATTTTCTGGCGTGAGGTATCTACTCCACGCCTGCTTTGGCCTACTGCACATTTTTTTGTTTCCCAGCAGAGACTATGCACTGCAAGAAACGACTCAGTCTTATGGCTGCCATCCTTGATCACAAATGGTATTCCTCAGCTGCTTGGAAAAAAAGCAGACAATAAACTCTTTGTCGACGGCTTCTTGTCGCCATTACAACTTTCCTTGAGAGCCTTCTTCTGTTGGGGTTCAGTGCAGTATTTGTCATTAAAATTTGCCTCAACTATGGCAGTGGTTAGCACATCCACCTGGAGCAGAACAGGAGGGGAAAGAGGTAAAGCTGGTGCAAACCACATTCCTTCTCTGGTTACAGTACTATGATAGGAGTCACAGACAGTCCAGCCCATTCCTCGGCAGCTGCAGAGTGAGCTAGCAGGTGTCCTTGCTTTTCACAGTTCACCCTCAAGAGCCCAATCATTCATCAGAGCCAGAGAAGTGTCTGGAAGGCTCCCACCCCTCAGCGATTTTTTTTTTTCCCTTGGCAAGTCCTGGCAGAAAGGAAGCACTCCGCATTGCCCTGCCTGCAGTCACATTCGCTGCTTAGCCCACCGTGACCTGGAGTATCTGTTCTTCCCTGACTCAACAATGAACTCTGTTCATGTTTTAGGCCTCGGGCTTTTTTTTTTTTCCCTCAAAGAGGCAGATGGGGCAATTGATCATCAACATCACAGGATCATTATTCTGTCCTTTTGTCTTGGGACTCTGCAAAGCTGAAAACTCACAAAAGGTGAGCTCTCGCGCAGCAGAGTGAAAGTGTTTAAAGATAAATGTAACCTTGGAGGAGGAGGATCTCGCTGCACTTGCGTTTCCATCCCCAAATTGCCAAAATTTGCCACATTCCTTCTCGGGTCAATGTACTAGGAGTCGCAGACTCCTAGGGTGTGTTCAGGGCAATAAACGAAGATCTCATATATTCGCAATGGATGCAAATAGTTTTTCAGCATAACTACAAATTAAATGAGTATGATTCAGATTACAGGATGCAAAGAAAGAACCACCCACTTCCCATAGGTATGCAGCCAGTGGTGGAATTCAATTTTTTTTTACTAGTGGTTCTGTGGGCGTGGCTTGGTGAGCTTGGCGTGGTAGGTGTGGCAGAGGAAGGATACTGCAAAATCTCCATTCCCACCCCACTCCAGGGGAAAGACACTGTAAAATCTCCATTCCCTCCCCACTCCAGGGGAAAGACACTGTAAAATCTCCATTCCCTCCCCACTCCAGGGGAAAGACACTGTAAAATCTCCATTCCCTCCCCACCCCACTAACCTGCTTTCCAGCTCCATTCTCCTGTGCAGGGTAACCAAAGAAGACCCAGCCAGAGAATAGATGGGGGCGGGCCCAGTCAGAGGTGGTTTTTGCCAGTTCTCCGAACTACTCAAAATTCCCGCTACCTGTTCTCCAGAACTGGTCAAAACCTGCTGAATACCACCTCTGTATGTAGCGAAAACTCAAGGCATCCTTGCAAAGATTTTTTTAAAAATGATGAAAAGGTAGGAAAGGCTTTATTTATAGAATACCCCATTTCTAACGGACATGACATTTTTATTTCTATCCTTTTATTGTTTTTACAAATAACTCAAGGCAGTGAATCTACCCAATACCTCTTCCTCCTTCTATTTTCCCCACAACAACCCTGCGAAGTGGTTTGCAGGGGAGAATTATTGGAAGTAATCCAAATTTTCAGTTGCATTGTCAACAATCTGTTTTGACAATTTTATGTAGCCTCTCCCTGCAGTAACTCTGTACAATGGGATTGCATTGAAGGTCCTTGCCTGCCTTTGAGCTCACCCCCTTCAGAAGGCAAACCTGTGGCCTTTGGAGTGTTGCTGCACTATCATTTGCAGATTCCAAGCAAATAGTGAAAGTGAAAAAGTGAGCTGAGATTTAGCATCACCTGGAACACCAAAGCAGCTTCCTCAGCCTATTCTAGTTAAGCACCGCCATTAGAAGTTTCAGAAACAGAATTACTCCTGGTCTGAAATGTTCTGGGAAGAAACCAAATTCTATTGTTATTCATCAAATGGCTAATACAGGTAGTCCTCGAGTTACAATTGAGCCCAAAATTTCGGTTGTTAAGCAAGACAAGTGAGTTTTGCCCCACTTTACTTGTCACCACTGAATCATTGCAGTTGTTAAGTTAGTTAACTCAGTTAAGTGAATTTGGATTCTGTTGACTTTGCTTGTCAGAAGGTCGCAAAAGTTGATCACATGATCCTGCTGGGACATAGCAAAGGTCATAAATATGAACCGGTTGCCAAGCATCTGAATTCTTATCATGTGACCATGGAGATGCTGCAACGGTCGTTAAATGTGAACAATGGTCACAAGTCACTTTTTTCAGCTCCGTAGTAACTTTGAACAATCACTAAATGAACAGTTGAGGACTACCTGTAGTGGGAACCCACCACCACACACAGTTCGCCTTGTAAAATTGCTGAAACTCCTGAGGAGATTTTTTTTCCTTACAGTAGTTAACAAGGAGAGCATTTTTCCTGGGACAAGATTATCAGTGGCTTTTATTGAGTACAGCTTTTCTGTTATGGAGACCAACCCAAAAGCTAACCTTCTCCTCCCCGTCCATTAGGAGTTTTCCTTAAGAATGGCTAGGAGAAAAGAAAATAGGATTTCTTCATCTTTATAGTTCTGCAAAGAGGAGAAGTTCAGCAGATGGGTCATAGTTTTGCCTGCCCAGAGTCACTTTTATCATTCTCTGATTATTCATCCCTCTGCTAGGGAGCTAGGAGGTTTCTAAATTTGATAAGGGTGCAGACCCCTGGCTCTTTCCCGTTGGGCCCCTCTAAACCCGCCCTTTAAGAGCATCCTCCCTTTCTAACCACCAAACAAAGGTGGCTTCGCAGAGAATTAATTCCTAACCACGTCTGGAACGAGCCAAAAGCTTGAATCGCCTTTGACCTGGGAAGAAAACGTACATCGCATTGTGCCCCTTAGAAAAACAAACCAAATCCCTTCAGCCTTCCCATTCTTCTTTCTTAAGGTGTCTTTCTGCTTGAAAGAAAAATGCATCTTTTTCTTCCCCCCTTTCCTCCCCCCGCCACCCGCCATGAATGTCGTATAGGAATTGCCACCCATCCTATTATATTAAAGAAGTAAAAAATTAAGGCAAGCAATGCTCATGCGCAGACACGCCCACGCCTGCAAGCCCAGGTGACTCTTCCGGCTTTGCCCTGTAGCAACATTCCTTCTTCCCGTCCCAGTTCGGTTTTCTTCCACGCCAGGCATTTGCTGCCCCCTGCTGGTCCAATCCTAGGAACAGCAGGCAGGACGGCGGTCGCTTGCGCGATCTCGCTCTCTCTCTAT
This sequence comes from Notechis scutatus, assembly GCF_049901735.1. Classification (NCBI taxonomy): domain Eukaryota; kingdom Metazoa; phylum Chordata; class Lepidosauria; order Squamata; family Elapidae; genus Notechis; species Notechis scutatus. Next base: position 140,967,238 of record NC_142010.1, read on the forward strand.
AAAACCACAACCTGGTTGCGCAAGGGAGGCAAAGGATGTTCCCCTCGAGGGGCGAGGGAGACAGTGGGTAACTGTGTACAATTGTGCCTACCGTCCCTGTCCTATTGTCCCCAATTATTAGTTCCCATTTCTTGTATTTAAATTTATGTTTATTCTTGTTTCTGTTTTACACAGATAAATAAATAAACTATCAAACGGGAGTGGGAAGCAGTGGTCACGTGACCAGCCGGCTGCATTGCACTGTAGACAGCAAGATAATTTTTTCTCTATCCCGGAAAATAATGAGATTGGAATGAATTGCTTAGGCGATTCCCAGGCAGCCTGAATTTTCGGGTGGGGTGGGGTGAGGAAAGCTCCGCGCACATCGGTGGGAAGGCCGAGATCGCTCCTCCCGTCCGGCTTCGCTCCCGGTCCGCAAACAGTGGCTTAGCAGCATCTTCCTCTCGTTATGGTTTATGAGACTATAAAAATCTTAAGCGGCTCCCATTAGACCGCTCTTGGCTCTAACTACATCAAGGGAACGGGTTGCAAACAAAACAAAACAAAACAAACCGAAGTGGATCACAGCTGCCCAAAGTCAAATCTATTTGGGGAGGGGGGATCATCTGTTGAGATGGGGAAGAGAGGAAGGATCTAGCTATGCCACAAATAAGTCCGTGATTTTGGGGGGAGGGAAGGGGGACATTACCAAAAAAAAGGGGGTCCTAAAAGTGCATTCAAACTATAACTAGTTAATGTATAACCAAGGAAACAAAAGATTTTGTAGGGAGTCTAGATGGCGGTGGGGAACTTTCCCATGCTTTCCCACCACTTCTTCTATCTTTGTGTTAAATTTAGAGCAGGAAGGAGAAGGGGTACTTTTTAATAGGCTGGGCTCTATACCACTGTCCATCGGGAAGTGCCTTAACCAGGCAACTTAACAAACAAACAAACATTTTTCATTGTGTGCAGTGGGTTTTCCAAGTAAGCGATGCAAGCTTAAGGTAAGTGCACCCTGGCTGGGTTCCTACAGTAAATTATAATATTCTTTGGATGAATGGGAAGTGCTTGGTGTTTGTTTAAGTAATCCATGATTAAACGAAGTATGTGAAGCCACAGAGTACTTGGTTCAATGTTTGTTTAAAACAAACTTTGGTCGAAAAAAGGGTACAGGTCAGTGGTGGGATTCAAACGGAATTACTACTGGTTCGATGACTATGTTTTGTGCACGCATGCGAGACTATGTTTTGGGCTGCGTGTGCATGTAAAAGAACCTTAAGCTGTGCCACCTGGACAGCTGAAAAGCGCTGCGCGCAGGTGCAGTGTTTGAAAAGCCTCTTTTTTTCCTGCTTTTTCAACCCCAGCTGTGCCATGCAAAGCAGCTTAGGTTGAAAAAGCAGAAAATAAAGGACAGGTAAGAGCCCAGGCGGGCAGGTGGGCCAAACAGCAGCAAGCATAGAACTGGTTCGGTGTCTGCTGCTCTTCAGAGCTACCAGTTCTATGGAGCCAAGCAGAACCGGTAGCATCCCACCCCTGGTATAGGTACTCTGACTTACAACCACAATTGGAACTAGAGTTTCCACTGCTTAAGTAAGGTGACATGCCCAATTTTACAAACATCTTTGCCATGGCTGTTAAGCAAGTCACTGCAGTTGTTAAGTGAATCTGGCTTCCCCTGTTGCTCCTCAGAAGCCAGTTGTGAAGGTGCCAATGACCCTGAAACACTGCAGCCATTGTAAATGTATACTGGTTGCCAAATTTTCATCATGCGACTACGGGGATGCAGTGAGAGTCATAAGTGCGATAATGGTTGTAAGTAAGTCTCTTTCTTCAGTGTTGTAACTCAGAATGTTCGCTCAATGAATTGTTCTAAGTCAAGGATTACCTGTAATATGGTAAAGCACAGGGGGTTTGGGTGAGAGGTGTAGTTTCCCCCATCTGTGTAGTGATTTGATCAAAATAGAGCCCTCCATGCTACAGTGGAGTCACAAAAAAATCACAAGCTCAGTTGTATGTCATTTAGCACAGGGGTCCCCAATCGCTGGGCCGCAACCCACTACCAGGCCATAGCCTATTTGCAACCGGGCTGCGGGCTGGCACACAGGCGTGCAACACAGTTTGAATTGTGCAAGCAGCAGGCCGGTACACACTTGTAGTCCAGCTGCGTGTATATGCACATGTGTGCTGGCCAGCAACTTGAATAAGTCGAGCTGTGTGTGCTTGTGTGCTGCCCCACTGCTCACAATGAGTCAAGCTGTGTGCACATGCAGAGCGGCCTGCCACTTGCCACAGCCAGGCCACCAAGCCACAAAGGTTGGGGACCATTGATTTAGCATGTCATTTAACCAGCTTTACTAAAGAATACAGTAGTATACTTCTGGCTTGCAAACAATATTTAACATTCCCTTCTGGCCTTAAAACTATTTTTACTTTTACTTATTTTTACTAATTGTATACTATTGTGCAAGCTGAGTATTTTTACCCTACCCTAACTTTAATGGGCTTCTGAAAATTTTGCAGAAAGGATATTATTTCCTGATAAATATCCAAATCATGATTATTTGCAAATCGGAGGGAAGTAGAGACGATGTGAAGGTCTTCCCAATTTCCAGAAGTTTGTTTTTGCCACATATGCTGTGAAGAATCCCAGTGTTTGGGGGAGTAGTTCGCACTTCACTTGCCTTAAAGTATCATAGATGGGAGGGAAAGGTTGTTGAAGATAACTAGGATTTAGATTGCTAGCTATCTCTGGCAGGGGTGGAAAAATTCCCCTTCCAGTTAAGCTCATCATCTGGTGGTTCCTGGATGATTCAGATAGTAGAGATATAAGGGGGGAAAGGTCAAGAATTTTTCTACAGGCGGGCATAGAAATATTTTGATTCCTAAAAAGTTTATTAGGAATTCCTCAAACAATATTAGAAAGGCACCAACTGACTTCCCAAACAAGAGTGTCCCTCCATTATCATCTATTGACTGGATAGTTGTTTGCTCTCTGGGCTACACATGGGACTAAAAACCCCAAGTCATGTTTTCCCATAAGGTGTCATGATTACCATGCAGTTATCATTAATAATATTCATTCCAGGGGGATCCTAATTATACATTTCATAATATAGTAAAAGTAAAGACTAATGGATCGGAAAGAAAAAGCTTTTCCCCCTTTTGTATTAGTGCTCTCAACTGCAGCACAATTTCTTCACTATATCCTAGAGAAAGTCCAGATGTTTTCTGAATAGATTCTCCAGATGCATATGGTGTCTGGGTGAGAGCAAAAAAAAAAAACAGTATCCAGATTTGGCCTTATGAGGAAAGAGAGACTCTCTTCCATTCATCAAGTTCTCCAAATTTGTCTAATCCTATTTATATACAGAGCTTAGTCAGTATGACAAGTAACGTTATCATTTTTCTACCAAGGATCAAGGAAATAAGGAAATATTTAGAAGTGCCAAAAAATAGAGAAGAGCCTTTAAAATAATATAAACGTTTCTACTGCTTTTTACTTTAATTGTTCCAGTGGGGTTATCTTTGCAACGTCAGTGTAAAATACAGGGCACAAAGTACTTTCAACAACTTTACTGAAGGCAAAGGAAGAACTAGAGTAAACAGTGAGCACACTTTGCCTGGCAGAAGTACAATCTGGCGAGAATTTATGTCATTTTTTTATTAGCCTAACAAAAATGAAAAAAGTATTTAGCATAACCCTGTTTATTTCCTACTGGGAGCTTAACCGAGCATTGCCTCAACAGGAGGTATCTTTGTAGTGATATACCCGTTATATTGGTTCCTTCTATCTGAAGTTGGTTTATCACAGTGAGACTGACTATGGGGTAAACTATAGAATTGTCTATTAATCTCTCTTAATTTCAAGGACACAATGCAAGAGGACACTTCAACATACCCCTCTCTCCCTGAACTTCTTCCTTATCGTTGTGTATATAAAACATTGGAAGCCATTGTGGGCCAGAATATATGTATTTATTAGATTTTTATTTCACTTTTATTATTTTTACAAATAAATCAAGGCAGTGAACATAGTGAATGCTCCTTCCTCTTCCCTTTCCCCCCCATAACAACAAGGTGAGTTGGGCTATGAGAGAGTGACTGACCCAAGGTCACAAAGTGGCTTTTGTGGCTAAAGCAGGACTGGAACCCGCAGTCTGTCACTTTCTAGCCTAGTGCCTTAACTACTAGACCAGAGGTCCCCAACCCCTAGGCCTGGTCTCTAGGGCAACATTTTAACCAGGCCGCAGCCTGTTCGAAACCAGGCCGCGAGAGAAATGTACAAGCATGCATGAAGCTGTACTTGCGCGAGTGGAGGGTGCTGAGGCTTGCATGCTAAGCTTCCTTCACACGAATGGAGCTTGGTGCGTGAATGCAAATGCTTGACACTCGTGTGAGTGGAGCTTCGTGTGTGAGCACAAGCACCCTCTGCTCACATGCGAAACTCCATTGGACGTGCACATGCGCTGCTCGCACAAATGGAGCTGGGCATGTGCATACACCTGCCACTCATACACCCCATGTGCCCCGAGCTGTGAAGCTGGGAAGGTTGGGGACTGCTGCACTAAACCAAACTGGCCTATATGCTACTGTATGCTCTTCTGCCTGCCTCTTCTGCCTAGCAACAGCTGACCCAAACCTCTGGACAGTCTCCGGACTACTTTATATTCAAAGAGAGGTCTCCCTGAAATGGAGCTAATCTCTTTGTGGGCCTGTCCATTTGACTTCTTGGCCACAGTACAGAAGTGATGTGCGATTGCTACCTTCTGATTTTAATGTGGAGTGAAATCTGGCCTTTCTATAGTATAGCCCAGAGTTACCTTGTAGGGGAAGGGCATAGAAATTTAATAAATATTTTAATTTTAAAAATAGCATATGGTTTTTCTATCATAGCAGCCCTCCCCAATTTGGTAACCTTCAGATGTCACTCCTATCAACCTAAGACAGCGTGAAAATAATAAAACAATACTGATGCTTTTTCCAACCTGGTGCCCTTCAAATAATTTATGTTGGACTTCAATCCTGATCCTGAACTTAGTTTCTGTGCAAAATTCAAGAGTTGGCAATGATTTGTAAAGCCTCAGTACTTATGTCCAGACCCTTTAGGGATGGCATTGTGCCATCTTTACCACCTATATCCTTATGTTTAATGGTGAGACTGTTCTCTGTGTCTTAATTAAGGTGATGGTATATTGGGCAAATGACACTTGTCTGGGGAAGCTGGGTTATTTTACTTTATGTATGTATGTATTGATATCCCTGACTGACTCTGGAGCAAATCTAAATCCAAACTATAGAATTGTTGGAAGGCAGCTCTATTAATTTCAAGGATACGATGCATTATGATGTAGAATCATAGACACATTTTAACATATCCCTCCATCCCCCAACTTTCAGTTGTTCTTACCTAATGCAAAGGTGGGCATACATTTAAGCAGGTATGGCTTCCTTATTCTTGCACAGCAAGCTTAAATGTGTATATAAAAACATTGAAAGCCAGAATGTATGCATTTATTAGATTTTTTTATTTTTTATAAAGAACTCAAGGTGACAAACTTACCTAATACTCCTTCCTCCTCCAATTTTCCCCACAACAACCCTGTGAGGTGAGGTGAGCTGAGAGAGAGTGAGCAGCCCAAGATCACCAAGCCAGATTTCATGTCTAAGGCAGGACTAGAACTCGCAGTCTCCTGGTTTCTAGGGCAGCATTTAACTACTAGACCACACTGGCTCTCAGGTTGATACCCTGATCGCCCTTTTTGGGTGGGGGAGGAGTACTAACTACAACTTTTTACCTGTATTTGCTTCATTTTATAATACAACTTTTTTCTTTTTTTCTTTTTCTTTTAAATGATATTTGTGGGGTTTTTTTTTGGTAATAGCTATCAGCCATCCTGAATAGGAGGTAAGAGCACACACACACACACACACAAACTGACTGGAGAGATCAAAGTCTGGAAAGGCTCATTAATCCTGATTTCCCTTGCATGCAGAATTATCTTATTATTGCACCTCTTGGCCCTTTTCTGATAAGGGGCGATGCAAATGGTGCAGCACTTGTACAGTCCCATATGGTGTAATTCCAGGCTGATAACTGAGAAGAAAATGTCTGCTTTCTGTGATGCTATAGAAGTTGATTGTGGGTGAAGGAAGTCTTCTCTGGGTAGACCATTTTTAGAAGAACTTGGCCCCTAATCCATGGGGAAAATCAGGCTGTCTATTATCCAGTGCTAGCACAAACACCTAGCTGCCAAATCCAGATGTGAAATTAGCAGGATGGAGGAAAGTTGAATTGCTAGCATTAACAAATAAACTCAGATAGAGAGCTTGTGTATTTTATCAGGCATTTGGTTTATCAAGATACAGTAGCATCGTGGACTGGGTTCTCTTCGTAACTGCCTTTTCCCAGCTTCACAGGGTGAGGCTACCCAGTTGAAGGGGGAAATGGCACATGCCTTTAAGTAATGATTTCCTTCGGGCCTAGGTCTGTGCCAAGTATCAAATGGGCCCATCTTTCATAGCCCATCCACAGCCCTAGACAAAAGCCAGCCCTCTTCGCCGGAAGAGCCTTGTCATCTGGAAGTAGCCAAGACAACTCCCGGAAATTGGACCCCAAATGCTGAATTGCTCCCACAGCCAATTTTCCTCCCAGGAGAGAAGCAGTTTAGCTGCCACCCTCCTCTTAAGCCATAAAGCCATCACAGGCTGCTGCATAATTGCCTCCTTCTCTGAGCTCCCCAGAGGCCTCCCCAGCCCAGGCACAGAAGATAAGCATCTCCCAGCCTGACCTACGCTTTGTTGTTGAAGAGGGGAGAGCCACAAAGTGTCTGGCCGGGTCTCTGTTCTCTCCCCCATCTGCCCCCTGCACACACACCTCCCCCTCCCCCTTCTTGCCCAAGCGAGGGCTGCAAAGAGGCCCAGGAAATGGAGGGGGCGGCAGGCTGCCAGGGTGTCCATCCGGGCCCTGCAGCGAGACACATCCTGCTCTGGAGAGGCATTCCACCACCAGGCCTCAAGCCAAGGTATTTATGGCTGGCCGCTGCTAGCCTTTTATTGCATTTGGTTGTGAGCCTGTTGTCTTGTCTCCTTGTGCTCCACTCCATCTGCAGGAGCGCTCTTCACACAGAGCAGAATTGTCCCTCCCAGGCCTCAATGGAAGGGATGCCCAGCCCTCAATCCCTTTGAACCAAGGCAATTATCACATCTGCTTTCCCCAATGATTTGTTTTCTTCTCGTGGTTTCTTCCCCCCCACCCCCCACCCCCTTATCCAAGCCTAACTGGATAGATTAGTTGCATATTTGGAAAAGAGTGCTTTGTGTGTTGAGTTTTGTTTTGAATGTGTGTGGGGGGGGGGGGTGAAGCAGGGATAGTAAATGATAAATAGCCACTTCTCCTCCCTTGTCCTTTCAGCTGGGGAAAAAAGGGTGGCGATGAAGAATCCCCATGATCCTTCCTCCTTCTTCCCCTCCTTATCCTCCCCTGTTGAGTGCTGCCGGATTTAGAGCATAGGAAAACAAGCAAAGTCATCTGCCTTTTTTTAAAATTAAAAAACAACAACAACCCTTTCCTTCCTTTATCCCTTCCTGGCACGGCTTGGCTTTCCTTCCCCAGGAAAAGGATCCGGGCAAGGGAGAATTGGAACAATGGTGTTGCCTCAGTGAAGCTGCTGTCTCTGCTGTGTTGTTGTCACTTTATCCCTCTGGCATCTGGCAATGGAAAAATGTAAAGCTGGTCCTGGAAGCGGCCCTCTCGATCTTGTTCTCTCCTTTGGTCGCATGAATTCTTCCTCTGGATCTTATAGAGTAGCGGCTATTCTGCTACTCTAATAAGATCCAGATTGGCACACCTAGGGAACTGACTCTCCCTAGATGTTCGCCACTCGGAGGAAAGCCTGCCAGAGAAATGAGCAGCTATATAGGTAGTCCTCAACTTACAACGACCACAATGGAGGCATTTATGAAGTGCCCCATTTTACCACATTTCACGCCCAAGTTGTTAAGTGAATCACTACAGTTGATAAGCTAGTAACCCGGTTGTTAAGTGAATCTGGCTTCCCCCATTGACTTTGCTTGTCAGGAGGTCGCAAAAGGGGATCACATGACCTTGGGACACACAGCAACGGTCATAAATATGAACCAGTTGGCAAGCATCTGAATTCTGATCACACGATCGTGGGGATGCTACAAGGTTGCAGCTGTGAAAAATGGTCATACGTCACTTTTTTTCAGTGACGTGGTAAGTTCGAACGGTCACTAAATGAACTGTCGTAAGTCGAGGACTACCTGTATTACTAGTTGCTCAGCCTTTTGTTCCTTTGATAAGGATTGGATTAATGATGTTGCCCCTGACTCCAGTTGTTCCTAATTTTTGGTACTTCTCCTGTTTGCTCATGTTAGCTGGCAAGGAAGCAGAACAGTGATTCCCTGTAGAGAGTAAAGGCCTTTTTACTCACCCTCCGTACAGAGTGGACTGGAGAAGAGGAATGAGTAAGCAAGAGGAGGGGTCAAGGTGGCTGCTCCATTGAGAACCAGTTGTAACCCTTATTCACTCCTCCACTCTCGCCAAGTGTTGTGGATGGCAATGGTCAGGCTGACTAGATCCAACGTGACTATATCCACCATGCTACTCAGGTGAGCCAGTCAGGGGTAAACTGACTACACTCACTGTGATCAGCCCCAATGTTGTATCTGTCCATCGATAGAGACTGTGAGCGGTGGCCATTTCCGCTTTCTCTCTTAGCAGGCAGAGCAAATGAAATGAGCTTGGAGAAGTAAACTCTGCATGCTAGTGGCTTCCTCACCTTGGAAGGCCCTTTTGCTCTTTTTCCTACTTTGTTGTAGGACAGGGCAAAAGCAAGAGGATTAGCTCTATTAGTGAAGCAACTGAGGAGCCTCAAGGAATTTTGGACTACAATTGCAATTTCGTGGCATCGGCTACGCTGTTCAGATGAAAATTGAATGCTCTAATGCAGTGTTTGTGAGTGGTGGCCATGCCTACTAAGGCCTATGAATAAATACATCTTCTGCAGAAGCCATTTTGTGAGTGTGTCTACTGCCTAACTACAAAACTCCAGTTTGTTCCCATTCCTCAAAAATAAATCAGTCAAAACCTATTTTACCCACTTCTAATACTACAAGAGGGAATTGGATTGAAAAGACTTTGGAGATTGGAGCTGTATAGTTTTGCATACTGACATACCTGCATATCTATTTCCTTCCCTCAGTCTACCTCTATTCTGAAAATTGAAGTTATAACACATCTGCAGGACACCAGGTTGGGGAATGGGGAAGCCTGACACGAAACCACTTGTTATTGTAACACATGTGTATTACAGCTGCCTAGCAGCTATTTGAGAATTCAAATGGTTATTAACAAATTATACTTAAGGAAAATTCTGGCATAACAAAAAGAATGGTCAGTATTGTTATTCTGCTTTTTATGGATATGTGCTCTGGCGGAGGATTGTGGTTACACATCTCTTTAGATGATACTATCCTAAACCTGCATAAAAGCAAATACTACTGAACACATCTATATGGTGTCTTTTTTTGACACAGCTTCAGCTATGCCTGATTACGATTGAGATTAAATTATTAAAGATGAAAATCTCTTTCACCACTTACATAGAAATTTGGACACGGATAGCATAAAAGTGCATCCCCAAATTTTCAACATTGTCTAGTGCAATCTTGGATGCTTGTTAGTTAGTGTCTTGATGGGCACGCTGTGAATTAAGTATTGAAAGCTTCTCCAGTGCTCATTATTTTCAGAAGAGATTTACTGTCCTAATTTTGCCCTAATTAGCATTGGCAAGACCTCAGTGGGAGACACTGGACATCCATTTGGGTTCTTAGCCTTTTAAAAACAATGAAGAAACATGGGACAGGGATCAAAGGGCAACAATGGAAGGTGATAAAAGGTTTCAGGAGGGTGGAAGATCCAGAAAGAAAGAAAATGGAAAGGCCTTCGCTTGTTTATGTCTAGTGAGAAAAGATTTAGAATCGGCAAGATAGACTTAAAGGGCAGGATGGGAAAAAAAGAAAACAAGGCAATTAAGGACTGAGAAGACTCCTCATGTTGGGGTTTTTCTAATCATGCTAGATAAACATCTTTGGTTTATGAGCTAAAAACCCAACCTCAAGGGAGCGTCCAAAAGAAAAATGAGAGAGTGGCCTTGAGGCATATACTATTATCAGTTGAAAATACTATCCAATTTGTATGTAAGGAAGCAATATTAATAGATGTATATTAAATATATATATTTCTGGACAACTCTGAAAGATGTGACCTGAATATCGTGTGAACCCCAACAGCTTCTCCATGCTCTTCAAATTTAAGTGGCCTTTCTATTGCATGCCAGCCTCCTTGCATTTGTTGTAGGCATTTCTGCAGCATATCTACCAATGGAAGCAGTGTTAACATGGAAGGAGAACAGAGCCTATGGGGAATGTATTTCATGTGAACAGTTACTTCCGCAACATTCATATGGATATAATGTTTTCCTATAGACCACGCCTTGATTCAAACAGATCATTCATAGCATTTTGACACTGGTGCTTCACCCTTCCATATATCAGGAGACATACCATAGTGTTTTGTAGTGGAATAGTCTAAAAATATAAGAAATATTTAATGCTTTGGGATTTACATGTTGGCTACTTGCAGAACTCATGAACTTGCCAATCTGTACATTAACCTAGCCTATTTTCCAAACTCTTTGATAATGTCCTTCCATTTCCTGCTGTTTTGATGTCTTAGCCTCCAGTTTTGAAAAGGGTGTAAAAAAGCTTTTTAAATTTGAATTCTACAAGAAAATGGAATTATGCAAAGTTAATTAATGCAAAGTGGGCTTCGTTTGCATTTGTTATTGTTAGTTGCCAAAGTTGGGGAGTTGGAGAGTATATTATAGTTGGAGGGTATATTAAGTGCATATGTATCCACCTTGAGTAATGTAACCCAAATGGGACTGAAAAACTTCTTTAGAAATTAAAAATGTTGGGTAATTTAGTTAAGTGCTTCATATCTGTGTCTTCATTAAGTTGTGGATACACTTCAGACAGAAGCATATCCATGAATTATAAAAACAAAAATATGAAATACAAAAGTCTGTTTTCCTTATATATATCTTAGATTTTTTTTAAAAAAAAATCTTTAATTTTTAATGATTTCCCCCCTTTTCTCCTCAACCCCAAGAAGCTTATGCTGGATGAATTATTTTAACATGTTCAAATTATCTAACCAAAGAAAACCAGGTTGTAAAAAGCTCATTGTTGAAATGTGGATTATTGGTTTTAGTTGATTAAAGGACTGGCTAGCAGTCTGGTACATGATTTGCATCCCATCCCTTTTCTTTTATACATGAATCAGTCATGTTTATTCTATTGACTGATTTGACTTCTTATCCAGTCAATTTCATAAATTCAGCGAGAGTATTAATGAATAATTCAGAAATATCTGTGTCACTTCAACACTTATTAAGTGATAGACACTCTATTTAGGAAACTACCACACTCTGTAACCAATGTGTTATTTCCTTTTAACCTCTTCTTTTAAAACATCTCTATCATCATTGCTACCAGATCATAGGTTTATATAACTGTTACTCTTTTCTCAGTGGTAAGACTCCATATATCTGATATGGTAGAATGTAACTTTCAAATGCTTGTGCTCAAATATTTTTAATTTTGTCCGAAACTCTCTTAATGTTTTTGCTGCAACAGTCTAGCACAGTTGGATGATCGCCCAGATCTTTGGTGAAGGATAGGGGAAGCTCTCTGCTTCCTCCCTATGCAGTTTGTCATTCCCACCTTATTTATTTATACTTGGTGTTAATTGTATTTATTTGTTTTAGTTGTGAGCAGCCCAGAGTTATTGAGTTTTGCGGAGGCATATGTTTGATAAATGAATGCAAATAAATGTTTGAGTCCTCTTGCAGATATGTATTTATTATTTATTTATTTATTTATTTGTGTCAATTGCTTACAAGATAATAGGTATAAGTAAAAACATAGTTATGAATACATGGATACATATAAGAAAAATAAAAAATAAAAGAAACACTAGGACAGGGACGGTAGGCACGTTGATGTGTTTATGCACGCCCCCTACAATAGAACTGTACGATAGAACTGTTGCAAATGTTTCCTGGTATAGCCAAATTTAGAAGCCTGGTTTAGATGAGAAATTTAGACAGCACTTGATATGGTAGGGAGAATGCATCAAGATAGCTTATCTGGCAGTCACATTTCCATAAACTTTGTTCTACTGACTAGGATTATGCGCATAGGATTGCTGTGTCTGGAAACATGGGTGGGATATACCGTCCTTTCTTGATCACAGCAGACATACAGCAATGGAGAAAATGGAAGGTATGAAGGACAAGGTGCTAATGAGGAAACTGCCCAGCCAGTCTTGACAAGAGATCAAAGATGGATGCAAGGCTATTTTAGGAAGGGGGGGGGGGTGTACCATCCGAGCTTTTGAGTAGAGCAAGACTGACCATAAAATCAGCCTCTGTAAAGCTGCTATTCCTCCCACCGTCTCACTTGCAATTTATGGCCTGAGCAAATGCAGACAGACAGAGAGACAGGCAGACTGATTGACGGGACAGCCCATTCCCACCTCAACCAGATTGCTGCTCTGGGGGAGTCTGCTGTTGCCCATCTCTGTTGGGCCAGACACCTTCCTGGCAAAGCCTCCTGTGTAAACACAGTCGCTGATCCCATACAGATGGCCTTCACCAGCTGACCTCTGACCTCCTTGGATTCCAAATGCTCAACAAACAGGCGGGCAGACAGAAAAGCAAAAGAGGCAGGAAGAGCCATGGCAAAGGGGTCATTGCAGCCCCATGGGCATCCGTGATCCACGCCTGGCAGAGGCAGGCTCTTACCCAAGCACCAAGATCAAGGTGGACCCCAGGACCATGCTGTTTAGAAGGAGGAAGGTGAAACAGAGGCTGTGAGTTCCTGGATCCACATTTTTCATAAGAGTAATTTTAAAGAATGGCGTGTCCCTGGTCACACGCAGATAACCTCTTCCTTATGGCTCAAGTTTATGAAATGATAAAGGCTTCCTGTCACACCTGAGATGTATCACAGCTACTCTTTGGGTATTATCTATGACTCCAGTCATCCTCCCCCTCACCAGAGCTAAATTGGGAAAGGAAGGTTAGGAGAGGTGCAGGACTGGGGAAAATACAAAATCCTGGGAATTTGTTTCTGAGTTACAGCTCCCCCCCCTTAGCCCCACACTAATCCTGCCCCTGCCGTGCAAGAGTAGCTGGATCAACATATACATTCATCTTTTATCTGCAGCTTTTGCTGCTCTGTGTGTGCGCACATGCATATGCATGTACAGTGTATAGACACAGCTTTATGTTAGGGCAGCAGGCTAGCAACTGGGATATCGTGAGTTCTAGTCCCACCTTAGGCAGGGCGACTTTGGGCCAGTCCCTCTCTGTCAACCCCACCTTCCTCACAGGGTTATTGCTGTGGGGAAAAGAGGAGGAGAAGGAGGAGGAGGAGGAGGAGGAGGAGGAGGAAGAAGAAGGAATATTAGGTATGTTCGCCATCTTGAGTTCTCATTGGAAAAGACCCTGTTGTTGGGAAAAATTGAAGGCAAAAGGAGAAGGGGATGGCAGAGGATGAGATGGTTAGGTGGGGTCATCGCTGCAGTGGACATGAATTTGGTCCAAGAATGGGAGACAGTGGAGGGTGGGGTGTGGTGTGTGTGTGTGTTATGATCCACAGGGTCGTGAAGAATCAGACATGACGTAGCAACTGAACACCCAATAAACCCTTGAGCTACTTATAAAGTAATAAAGATGGGATAAAAATTAAATAAAACAAATACAACAAAAACCACACTTCTGTCTAATGCCAAGCTTTAAGATGGCCTCAGCAGCATTAACAACACAACTTGTTAGCCCTACTGCATGGTACATGATCTCAGCTATGAATGGAGACACTACATTATGCCAGAAGCCCGAATCTTCAGCTCACATACAGGGACTATCACTGTCCGACAATAGTTTTATCAATCAAAAAAGGACGTATTGTTTTATGTTCAAAGGAAGTCAGTGTGGATGCCCAGAGAAAACCCAAATTTGGTCCATTGTGACTGGACTACAGGTTCTCAGGTTCCCATCATTTGGCCATCTGATTTTATTTTTCAACTGAACACGTCGAGGGCCAGACGTAAGGTCTTTTGAGAGCAATTCCTTGAGCCAGGCTATTAAGCCATGATTCCTGTAAAAAGGAGCAGACTTTCTGCCTGCCTTCTAATCTATTTTCATGGAAATTGTTTTGATTCCCTGTTTTGTTTTACATCTTATGAAGATATAGTTTTAGAACCTAGACAGAAAAACAGGACAGAGACATTAAAATGAATATTTGAAATCAGAGAAGAGGACAGAAGGGGAGAGGGGAAAGAAACAGGGCCTGAGCCCGAAAGGGATGGCGCAATCCAGGGTCTAGTAGGGAAGAAAGGCAAAGGTTGAGGCTCTCGACTTGTATAGCATCCTGTACTGGCCTCCTTAATCTTGCTTTACTTTGATTTATGATTTGGAGGGAATGTGCAAAACTGCCTTTTTGGGGGGCAGGTGGGGGGGGAGAGACTAAATATATGGATTAGGCTGGATAGAAGGAAGAATTGGAAAGGAATGGGAGTGGAGAAAATGACATTGGAATGTGGCAAGATCACCAGAGACAGACAAGTTGGTTCCCCCTGTAAGATAAACATATTCTATTATCCCTTCCATGGAGGGTTAGCAGGAGGACAAGCCCACCCATCACCCATTTTCCTAAAGCCAGTGGGATACATATAAACTAACCCTTATTTCAACAAAGATGGGTAGATAGATCAACGTCATAGAGGCCCACTGGCAAGTTTCTAGCGGACCATGCTGTGGTGTCTTGCTGAGATTCAAAAGTTCTAGACAAATCCAAGCTTCTAATCCAACAAGGAATTTTTTATCCCAGAGCCGGTGCTCAGAAATCTTAAAAGTTGGGGTTCAATTCTATGGATGCTTTGTAAATATTAAACACAATCGGCTATATCCAAGGATGCTTTGCCTTTTTTTTTTGTGTATGGGTATCCCATATTACCAACTGAATATACATACAAACTTTGCACACACCCATAAACAAATGTCCTCTCCCCAAAAAGTTGTTCCTGATATTGCTCCAGAATGTGGGTGCCTTTTTTGTGCAAATGTAAATGGTTTCTCTTAGTTCAAAACTTCTCTTCTAAAGGTTTTACTTTTAAGAATATAGACAAGGCAAGCCTAAATTCAACACCTCTCCAGCTGGCTTCACCATTTCTCTGAGATGTTTTGTGTGGAGATGCACTAGGCCTTTTGTCAGAGTGTTTTGCAGTGTGACTACTATTATGAGACAACCCAGGAGCAAAACACAGCACACAAAGGCTTAGACATTTTATGGTTTATATACAAGACATATACAGAAATATACGTGGTAGGCAAATACCTTACAAGGGATCAATCTTAATTCTACACAGAGAACTCTGCAATGGGTTCTGGACACAAGGAGAGAGAACACGCCCTCTAATGGCTGCCTTTATATAGACACCTCTTAAAGAGGTAAAACTTCTGTGAATCTATTCTTTGTCTTAAAAGGGCAAAACCCATGCTACACTGATTCATCCTCATTGCATCAGCCTTCCAGCAACTGGTCAGCTCTTAAATTTCAATACCTTAACACCTTTGCACTCCCTAGAACTCTAGAAGAGATTATGTTAGTCTCGAAGGACTCATTCACACATGCATACTCATCACACCAGCAGCATCAAGTGAAAGAACCATGAGAGATTAAATGCCACATTTCATAGCAACTCCTCAGTTCATTACACATTGTGTTTTTTTTAATTAAGAAAGTTCACATATTCATAAGTGACTTTACAAGTGTCAAGTGATAAACGCCCTGCCAGAGAGATGGAAGACATCAAAAAGAGGTTAAGAATCAGATCCAGTAGGGTTCTTCCACTAATAGAAGGAACAATGGTATCAAAGCGAATCCTTCCTCCTACCTGCCTCTAGGCAGCCACTTAATTTGGGAAATAGCAGAATAGAGTCAATGGGTAGAATCCTAGAGGCATTATGAAGAGAAGACCCCTTTGAAAGTAGAACTTCACTCCTATTATTGTACATTGGATTCAGCTGCTAACTTCTGAGTATTCATTCAATCTGTACAGAAAGAACCTATTCAGCTGTTCCATGAGAGCACAAGGGTGGGTCTATGTTTACACAGCTTGTATTAGAGTATAGCCTTTTTACAGGAGATTAGGTGTTTCTTCCTCACTTGATTTACACATGTAGCACTCATTCTAGTTCCCCTTTCAATTCTCTTTGACAGTTTATCTAAACAGGACTCGGTTATGAGAAGTCGTAGGATGAATATCAAATACTACCTAAACCTGCTTTTATACTATGATCATCATACCTCAGTTTGGGCAAACTTTTTTTTTTTGCAATAATTTCATTAAATGTTACATTAAAAAGATAAAAGCTAATAGTATAAAAAAAATAAGAATAAAAAGAACAAAATGCAGAAAAGAAAAATAGAAAAGTGAGAAAAGGAATATAGTAAATAAAAAAGGAATATATAAAGAAGTAACTTCCCTCTTTGTCACATGTATAAACAATTTTAATAATGTATCATCTTCTAAAATACAACAAATGATCTCTTCTTCCCATATCTCATTTCTTATCTATAAACAAATCCTTAAAATCTCATTGTTCAGTCCTTCTCAGCAAAAGTATATTAAAGCTTACCAGAGATAAAAACATATCTATTTTAACTTTGATCAGATAAGCCATCTTTATATTCCTTGCCTTTACTTTTAACACTTGGTCTTTAATCCCTTCAAATAATGAACTTGAACTTGATTTAATTTTCTTTTTTCTTTGTCTCTGTTCACTTAATCTTTTAAAACTTCAACAATTTCTTTTTTGTAAGTGAAGTACAATTTCTTTTTTGTAAGTGAATATAGAAAAATATCCAAGTCATTCTTCTGATTAGTTAGTTGTATGTCCATTTTAATTATTAAGACATCAGCTGGTTTCATTTATGTATCAAATATAACATCTTTCCAGATCATTCGGCATGTCAAATTTTTCAGCTTTCACTTTCCAAACATTAGGGGTGCTCAAAAGTTGTGACATGCCTTGGGAATTGTACAGATATTTTGGTTACTTTAATATAGTTTAAATGGTAAGTAATTACATAAATATCATAACTTTTTAACATTTTGTTTGTTTCATTATAGCCTGTCATTTTTAAACCAGTGTTTGAATCAATTTCAATCTTATCAGATAAAACTTGTTCCACTTTTTAAAGGGGGAATGAAACCACACTTACATAGAGTCACAATATTTGTTTGTTGAAAAAGAACAAGCTCAGCTCTCAAACCAGTTTGATCTACTTTGGTCTAAAGAGCCAGTTTGGTCGAGTGATTAAGGTGCTAGCCTGGGACCATGGAGATGGTGAGTTCTAGTCTCATTTTAGGCATGAAAAACCAGATGACTGACTTTGACCAGTCATTCTCTATCACCCAATGCACCTTATGGGCTGTTTTGTGGAGAAAACAGGAGGGGGAATGAGTATTAGATATGAGTTACTTATAAAAAATAATAAAGTCAGGATAAAAATCAAATAAATAAAAATAAAGAAATAAATAAAAGTAGCCAATGTAGGCTCATGGAGATCCAAAATTGCTTTCAAAAGATCTTCAAGTATCTTCATGTATGGGTACTTCTCATGTACAAAACATAGCCTTTTCTCTAAAGGTTGAACATGTTTATATGGATGAACCTCATAAATAAAAGATTGACTCTCCAATAACCTAGTTTCAAGCTATATATTTCTGTTTTTCTGGTGATTTCTGTCTTTTCTATGCTTCTTAATTTAGATTCTTTTCACACATTATAATTACAGCTTGGAATAGATTACAATGTTCTTTGTTTGTTTGATTTATTACAAGATCAATTCATTTGAATCCAAAGCAATTTTGACAACACAATTCCATCCTGATATACATGGCTAGAAAGTCAATCAATCAATCAGTACACTTTTATATCCACAAACTTTTATTTCTGTTTTTTAAAAAGATATGAATGACGATTAAGAAGCAACACTTTCCAAATGACCTATTTGGCAGAACCTTCCTTGTGCCTGATATGTAGAAATCAGAAAGCTCCTTTGAACAACTTGTGGGTTATTAATCCCCATTTGCACCCTTTCTACCTCAAACCACAATTAATACTTCAGGCTATGAAAGACTACCCTGCATGTTGCATTCACACAGGAAGCATACACACTTTGTCTTTTTCCTGATTGCATTCATTTGCATTCACAACAGGCAACACCTCTTTTACACCTGTTAAATGTCTGTCTTTGGAGCAATTGGTAAATTCAATTGTCAAAATAATATTGGGGGAAAAATGCTATATGACACTGTAGTGAACACTCCAGCCTCGGCCTAGGACATATAGTGAATGAGAGGGGGTGGAGGGAGCAGATCAACAGCTCTAAACTATGCCAATTATCCCCATTAATGAACACATTATACGCAAAATCCCATTCTTTCCTTATTTATTAGCCATTTTGGAGTCTGCCATAGTAAAAAGCCAAAGGTTTCTTAAAAGCACTTTCATGCCCTCTAGTGTCCAGTTCTCATGGCTGCATGGCCTCTTGTAACATTTAACTGTAAATAATTAATTTAAAATAATTAATTCAAATAATTTTTATGCTCAAATCAAGAATGTCAAGATCAAAGATCCAAGATCTTTTAATCAGTGAACGGTCTGGCTTTTAACTGCAAAACTGAGTACATTACATCATCAAAAGAAAGCTGTTTATGTTAAAATTCTGTGAGAATATGAACAAAAGCAATTTAAAAAGAACTTGTTTAGACAAAGAAGAAACCCAATTGTTTTTTTTTATTATGTTAAAAAGTAAATTCTGCTCTTTCAAAAGTTTTCCCCCTCTTTTTGAGAGATTATTTATTTATATATGTATTAAATTTCTATGTGGCCCATCTTAATAATTGAACAACTCCGACTAAATACATGATGAATTTCATAAATGAACCTTCCCATTCTGCAATATTACTCAAAGGTAAATCCCACTATTTTCAATAAAGTTTGCTCAGAAGGAAATGGGTTTCAGTCTTTGACTTAAAAAAACAAAACATTCACAGTACATATGTAAACCATTACCTACTTCCAGAAAAAATATAGATACAGTTAATCCTCATTTAGCAACCACAATTGGGACGGGCAACTTGGTTATTAAGTGAAATTGTCTCTAAATAAAACTACTAAAACTAGACTGGGCTTACAATGTTATTTCGATTTTCCTTTGCTTTACAGACCTACAAAATCTGTAAATGTGAGGTTTAGTCAGTGGTGGGATTCAAATAATTTAACAACAGTTCTCTGTCCTAATGATTTCTTCCAACAATCAGTTCACCAAACTGCTCAGCAAGTTAACAACCGGTTCTCCTGAAGTGGTGCAAACTGGCTAAATCCCACCACTGGGTTTAGTCACAAAGTTACTTTTATATCATCTCCATAACTTCAGGTGGTCATTATACAAGGCAATAGCTAAACAAAAATTAATTGTAGTTGGATAGCAAAGGTTATTGTTTACTAACGGAGGCAATGGAATTATTACAGTAAAACATGTTTCTGTTCTTCCCTTCAGTTAATTTCTCCAATACACACACCACACACACACACACACACACACACACACACACACTGAATCTACTTGCAATAGGACATCATTGGAGTGTTTCCACAAGACATTTATACATGGTTAACCATAGTTTATTGACTTCATCCACCAAATTCTACAGGTTCTCATAACATGCTGAACAAAACACGTGCCATATAGGCTGGGCTTACACAACACTCTAGCATGGAAAAGCTGTTGGCTAATGTGGGATTATGAAGATGAATGAAAGTAGCCCGGGGCTGGGCAACGGCTGGCTCTCTAGAAGTTGCTGAACTGCAACTTCCAGCATCCCTTACCATTAACCAAATTGGCTGAAACTGCTGGAAACTGTAGCCAGCCCTACCTGGAGGGCCTGTCCCTAGGACAGATCATAAAATGTTTATGCTTAATGAAATTGATCAAAGGCAGAATTCACGCATACAGGTCAGCGATCACCATTCAGTCAAATGAGTACAAGCCGAGAAATATCCTTCAGCGGTACTGAGGCAGAGAAATAATTTTGGACTCCTGAAATTAGGTAATATGGTTTTGTTTATATAGGCTCCCTTACTCAAAGCACCTCAGAGTAATTATTTACAGTTAATTGGATTTTTCAAAAAAATCTGCATGCTGACTATACACACAATAGGATCTTTTCAAAAGTATTAATTAAATAAATAAAACATCGTCATTATATATAATCATGAAAATACCACTTAAGAGTATTTATGCAAGTCGGGGATCTCTCTGTATTGAGATATTCACTCAGCCAGTTCTGAGATCATGTCTGAGCCATGTTTGTACAACAGAACCATCCATGATTAACTGAACTACAATTTACTGAACTAACCTGAATCAATTTTCTCAATCTGCAGAATACAATAACCCATCAACTAATCATACCGTATAACATGCTGAGTCACCAACTAACCAGTTACATGTTCAGCCATGCTTGTTCTGCAAATCTAGTGCTCATTTCTTGTTTTCCATTGGGCAGTAGCGGAATTTTGCCTTGAGGAAAGGTGGAATCGCTCCCATCATTACCAACATTTCAGTGATGGAGAGATTCCACATGAATCTTTTTGCATCTTTTTGAGCTCAGCAATTCAAAAATTCGGAAAATGCTAATTTGACTGTGTTGGCAGATCTCACACATACACACACCGAACAAAAGAGAAGCTATTCTCTATCTCTTTTCCCCGCCAATCTAGGCCACCATGAACAGTGGCACTCAGCAGCAGTGGCGAGCGTGAGCCTGAAATAGAGGCCCAGGCCTTAACTTCAGCCCCAGTGCCACTAATGCCACTCAAAAAGGCTCCCTTGCAGCCCCAGGATTTGCCACGTGCCGCTTACTTAAGGCCATGTTTTCTTTCTTTTGACAGGCCCCTGCGGCCTGCTCAAGGCTGATCTGGATCCCATCGGGCCTTCATTCTTGAAGTGGCTTCAGAGAATGTACTTCTGCAGCCTCCAAGACAATGTGAAAACACATCCTGTTCTTATGCAATTTTCAGAGCTGCAGAGGCCACACACAAGCATACCTCATTCTCACAATGCCTGCACAACCCTCCAAAAATCACTTGAGAATGGGGCATGCTTTCAAGAGCAGTTGCTGTCGACTGTTAGTGAATGCTGGCATGTCACCCAAAACTTCACAGCATGTCATCTTTGACATGTATATATCATAGGTTTGCCATCATTGCTCTATCTGCATCTTTCCTCATCCTGTTGTTTTCCAGATATGATGGATTGCAATTCCCATCACCAGTGAGGAACTGAGAAGAAACAGAACAATGGAAACATTCAATAGAGGAAAGAATTAGAAAATCCCTGGTTGTGGCTTGGAGAAATATCTAGTTTTTGGTACAATGCAATAGTGCCAAGTAAAGCATTGGTAAATTGACCCCTGAATAAATGCAATGGTTATTCTTTAAAAAGCCTCTCCCACATAATTTAAGAATGGAAGAAAGAAAGTTAACCCACTTAGCATTCAGGGGCACAGTTGTTAGAAGAGTGAGTTCATCAGCTATAGGTACATGATTTTCTGATTTGCTGGCTAAATTCCTAATACCTAAATGGGGCACTAACTGAGCAAAACAAGAATCAGTCTCCCTAGAAACATTCAGTTGTCTTCCACCCTCCGTAAAAATAAATGCTTGGAAAGAAGTTCTACATAAAAACGTCCAAGAAGGAGGCCCAAATGACCTTTCTCCACTTATTTTCTCTGTAACAATTTTTAATATGTGCTGAAACCCAAGAACTTATACAAGCAGGTAATCTAATTCTGACTGCATTGATTATAGGATTGGAATTAGGGTTAGGTTATATTCCTCTTTTCCCCCTAAACTGTTTATAATTAGAGTTTTGGCTCCATTGGTTTAGAAAGAAAAATCCTCATGAAACCTTCCATATGTGCAAAACCACACAACTGTTTAGCTAGTTCTTAAGCTTGGCACTAGAGTTATTTAACTCGTTCTTTTTTATTTTAGAAAGTGGCTGCAAAACATCTCCCTTTCTATTTTTCCACGAGTTTGGAATCTTGGACAGAAAAGTCAAAAACTCCCCAATGAGACAAACAAGGGTTTGTCAGGACATTCAGCCCAAGAAATGGCAGCCAATCATAATAATACTTAATGGGCTATTTTGAAAGAGGAGTCCACTAGTGAGTTTTTAAATAATCCTTCCCTGCCCTTTTTTAACCCACCATCCACACAAAGCAATGTGCAAAGGCTTATGGCCAGCTAGTAGTGGGGCCAAACCAAAAATATACCCGCTGTCATGAGTAATTATGAAACCAACCATGAGAAAAGAGATACTTTCCTTTCAAATGAGTGAAATAGAAGATGTGTGGATAAGTTTCACCCTCATTTTTATATATTGCAAACCAATATTGTAGTTTTTCAATTCCTTGAGAGGATTAAATATTCCCAGTGACATTTTCCACATGAATATATTGTATAATCTGGAGAAGAACGGTAGCATATTCCTTTATTGTTGTACTTCTTGGAGATTGTATGGATGGTGAGGCAGCGCCTGGTGGGAAAACAGGTACAATAGCATTTGTAAACACATGCAGAGAACTCTACAATATCCAACTGGATATATGGCCTGCTGGGGAAATTGCTGGAGCTGTCAGCCCTGCATTGTAGCACACACCACCTAAAGCTGTAGTTGGAACAAGTCCTATTGTCTGCCTTATTCCAGGTGCTGTATGTGTCAAATCATGGCTAGGACACTTCCCCAAAACATACCTGAAGGCCAGTGGTGAGCGAGCAGGAAGCTTTGTGTTATCCTCATTCCAAATGACTGGTCCTCAATGCCGTGGCAACCCACCAGGAACTACTATATCATGAAGATGAGTCATTTCTTTTCCCCAAATACTGCAAACCCTGGACCATTCATAAGGCTGCTCTCCAGGAGCAGCTATACAAAAAGAAGGGGTGTGTGTGTGTTGTTGTTGTTGTTTTTAAAGGATAATGTACTTAATCTAGAATGGAAGCTTTGCCTTGAGTTTCACAGTCTCTTATTCCATGATTCCATATTATTTGAGCTCAGACATGAAGGCCAGAGAAAACATGAGGAAGAGGAAGAGATCTGGGGTTATCCCATTTCCCCAGGTGTTTAAAAGATGGGTTCCAGGCAAAAATTCATCAGGCACGGCTTTTACATGTGTATCCACGTTCCACCTAGCAGGATGGAGAATCTGTGGCCTTCACCTCTGCTAGTAGTAATAAAGCAGTTCTGTATTGTCTGAAAGACCACACATTTTCTATTGTACAATCTGCATAGACCAATAAGATTGCCATTTTGATGATGATGTCGCTGTTACGATTCTCTTTATCAAGTAGCTTGTATACTTCAGACTTCCTCTTTCCCAGCCAGGTGCATTCTGAAGTGGGCCACGTGTCACCTGGCCCACATTGAGCCATAAGAAAGAGAATGGGAAGACAAGATCATGGAAGCATCTGCTAGCATTCATCGGTGGAAGTTAAAACAGGACCTGCTTGGCTCATACGTATGTTAAGAAAAGAGACCAGTGGTGGTATTCAAATTTTTTTTACTACCAGTTCTGTGGGAGTGGCTTGGTGGGTGTGGTGTGACGTGGTGTGGCTTGGTGGGCATGGCATGGCTTGGTGGGCGTGGCAGGGGAAGTTACTGCAAAATCCCATTCCCTCCCCACCCCACTAACCTGCTTTCCAGCTCCGTTCTCCTGTGCAGGCCAACAAAAGAAGACCCAGCCAATCAGCTGGGACTCGGGAGGCAGAGAATAGATGGGGTGGGGCCAGTCAGAGGTGGTATTTGCTGGTTCTCCAGTCCAAACGACTCAAAATGTCCGCTACCGGTCCTCCAGAACCGGTCAGAACTGGCTGAATACCACCTCTGGAAGAGACGCAGATGAAGGCAGAGCCACGTACAGGAGGCTGCATTAAGATTGCACGTGTGCATTTTATAAGCTTTCTTTAAACAAGAAAAGAAAAAGAAAATTATATTGGCTTTTTAGATGAAAGAAATGCCCCACTGACTTAGCTCAAGACATACATGTTACTTAAAGGATGTGGTACTTTAAATAAAGGTTTTGCAGGGTATAATTGAGGCAAGATTTCATCCTGGCAGTTTTAAACCCAAGCCTTAATTATAATATGCATATTTGCATGCCAATGCTAACCAGGCGGCTAGAATTCATTCTGGCCTCCCAGTCAGGTCTCGTATGTATTTTTGAGAAAGGCTTATGATACAGAATGGTCCCCTGGATTAAAGAAAGGTTTCATTTATCCCAGTCCTCCTATTACTGGTAGCAGGAAATGACCCCACAAAACCCACAAGCTGGGCACAAGGATCCTGCAGGACTCCGTTCTCTGCTTCTTTCCCATTCCTGGAAGGCAGAGGTATATGTTCCCTCTGAGGACAGAGCTCCTTCCTGACTTTCAATGGCTATCCACAAACTAGATTACGTTTTGCGATAGAAAAAAAACAAAGTGTAGGAAAAAAAATTCATTATATACACTTGAAAGTGACACTTAAATACTACTTTTCAACATATTCACCGAACAAATTGAGGCACTTATCATAGCGGTGAACAAGCTTTGTAATTCCATTGTCATAAAATTCAGCCGCCTGAGATTTGAGCCAGTCAGTCACGCCCGCCCGCAGTTCCGCGTCGTCATCAAAGCGCTGTGTTCCAAACCAGGTCTTCATCCTCGGAAACAAGTGGTAGTTGCTTGGTGCAAGATCGGGGCTGTAGGGCGGATGAGGAAAAATCTCCCACTTGAAAGCATTCAGGACTTCTCGAGTGCGATTTGCTGTGTGTGGTTGGGCGTTGTCATGCAAAAACAAAATTTTTGAGCTTAACTTTCCTCTACGCTTGTTCTGAATTGTTTTTCTTACGAGGATGGAAATTTCAATCGGTTTATGGTTTTTTGCCAACAAAAACCTTATCACTGATCGCACCTCACAACTCGCGGGATTTTCAATTGCAGTACACATTTCAAACGTTTGCTGTGAAATAACGGGCAACGATACGAACCTCCCACTAGCACGACTAGATGCAGACTGAGCGGCGGACGCACAGACCAAAGATGGCCGCTCTAGCTCCGCCCCTTCTTGCTACAGACGAAAACGCAATCTATTTTGTGGATAGCCCTCGTAAATACATTGTTCACAAAGAATGAGTTGGGTATGACTACTTTTGAATCCCCTTTCTATAAGCCATCTGGGATTAAGGTAGCCCAACGGCGGCTTTAAAACAAATACCATTCTTTCTTTCTTTTTTATGCCAGTTATGCCCATACAAGCTCTGGTGGCTGCCTGTATCAAAAACAACCCCTTCCTGCAACAGGCTTTTGCAACCTCGCTTCCTTCCTCTGCCCATTTTCCAAGCTGAAAGCTTGTTCCATCAACTGTCTTCTGCTCCTCTCAACAAACACCCCTGTGAGTACTGAGGAACCAGTCCCAACGTAAGCCTGCTGTCAGCAAAACAGCATGTCCTCAGCATGCTTGGTGGCTCCCCGCAACTATCTCCTTCTCTTCTCCTCTGGACAAACTTTCCAGGGAATGAAGGTGGTTCATTAGCTGTCAGATAGCAATCAGTGCCCAACGGAGGAACTGTGCCTACTGCCGAGCTCATGAAATTCCATGAAATTAACCAGAGGAAAAATCACCTGTTGAGGTTTTCCCTCCACTAAAGGCCAGGGACATTTCTTTGCAGTGGCAATTATCGAAGGTTGGTCTTGCTGAGAAACGCTGGCATTGCCAGAAGCAGTAAGTGTTGATCCCTAACAACACATGGTCCTTCAGCTCCAGGGAAACAGAACAAAATAGGATTGTTTATTTTTAATTATAATATTGTAAATAGGTTAGCCGGTTCCAAGAAATGTATACATGGGGCCCAGCATGTGCCAGATTACCTATTCCCAGGTTTCCAGGATTTCAACCTCTTGTTTCTCCATACAAAGAGAACTTTGACCTTAAAATACAGGCCCCCAGATTAAGAATGTTATTTAACGTGACCCATAGTTAAGAATAGAGTCTATCGTAACAAAATCTGAGATAAACACGCAATAATTCAAATTAAATACACAATGGTTCAAGTTCATTACACAATATTTATTGTGTATAGCTTACATACAAATTCAACCTAAAGACAGTCCTTGGGAATGGCACTCTTTCCTAAACTGGGGGTTCCCTGTATAATCCTTTCCTACTTCCATTTGACCCCAAGTTCTGGTACTGGAAGAAGATTTCAGAAGATGCCCTGGACAGCTAAAGCCGAAGCAAGCATAGATTGTGGACCCTCTGAAACTGGACGCTTTTAGGCATCTTCTGTCTGAGTTATAATTTACTGTCAATGGCTTTGCTTACTGCCCAGGTAATTTTCCTAGGATCATTGGCTCCTATTAGCAGCATTGCCTTTTCATCCATCCATATTACTGTCCTCTGTGTCACATGTCCAATTATTGTGCCCGCTGGAAATGTTATTCCCCAGAGCCTCAGCCCTTTCCCAAGCTACTAGACTAGCTTTTTTTTCCAAAACCTGACTTTGTTCACATACTAGAGCCTATAATTGTGGACTCGGCATTAAATCACTTGTGGTATTCTTCATCACTTAGCTAAGTTAAGCAAGAAACCCGGGGTCTTCTCGATGTTGATGCCAATAGCCTTAGGTAGCTTGGTAAATTATGGAAAATGCTGGGAATTATAGTTCAACAACATCTGGAGAGCCATAGGCTCCCTGCATCTGGCAGATATTTGTTCCCTGGGCTATGAGGTCATCCTGAAGTTGACTTCAACATGACCTCTGCCGAAAGATGCAATTGGATTGCCAAATCTTACTCAGGTATGGTTTCCTTCCTCACATCTCCTCAGGCTGTTTGAAAAAAATGAATGCTATGTACTAAGGTCCTCCCCATAGTACATATTATGAACAAATTCTCTCACACACATCTATGCAAATTGCATGCAGAATTTTGTAGTTATCTGTGAGACTTGGGTTGTTCCCAGAAGAACTTTTCTTAATGACCAATCAAGATGTATCACTCGTTACAATAATTTTATCTTCAACCTTTATTCATCAGACCATATGTTATATTTTTTTTAAATCATTTTTCCTCTTAATGAGGATCATATGCTTAGAAAGACAGGTCTGGCATAAAGGCAGAAATCTCAGAAACTGTGGTTTATTCCACATGCACATTTTTTTTTCTAAATCAAATTCTGGAATTTACACCTTCGCTTTTTTGAGATTGTGCTGCTTCATCTCTATCTTTTAGATTCTGAGTAAAAGGAATATTTTAATATTCTACTACGCAGACCTTAACATAGTACTGTAATGCTGAAAGAGGAAACAGAAGTGTGAAGATACAATCTTTTTCAGATACTGTCCAAATTATACATCTTTGATGCAATTCTTGACCACATGAAACTTCCTTGGTTAACCCAATAAGTCTAGTTATTTAATGTTGTGCTGCACTCATCCATTTCATCATTATTTTCAACACAGAAATATCACTATAATCATAGGAAGACTCAGAAATTGTTAGGGGCATTTGGAAATTCAGAAATGCCTCTTTTTACAAAATCTGTACACAAAAATGTGCACACCACACAGGCGTTAAGAGCCTCCTGTGCACTTGCTTACAATTATTACTGCGTTCGGAGGGATGAATGGCTGGCAAGAGAAAGGGAAAAGTGATTTAAGGCATTTCCACACCATATGAGGCTGGTTCCATTCCCCAATTTAAAAAAAAAAACAGCTTGAAGCCAAGTTGCAGTCATCACTTCTGCAAACCTCCAAACACCGACAACAGATGGGAAACCACCATGAGCCAATCAGTGCTCATTTCCAGCTGACCAATAGAAGACTGCAACATATTACCCAACTTCATGTCCCACAAGATCTATCCTAGAATCCTGAAGCAACAGAAATCCCTTCATCTAAGCCTCACTACACAAAAGGGGAATAACGTAAATTTCTAGCAGCTCCATCCTTCCCACTCCTTTCAAACACACGTTGTGTGCATCTGCTGCACAGCAGAAGGACCATTTTGCTCTGTGTTTTAGATAAACTGGCCAAACCAGGTTAAAAACAGTCACAGAGTGATTCCATGATCCAGGTTCTGTGATTCAGAGCTAACTTTGAACTGATGCAAAACATCAACAACAACAAAACAGGCTGAGTTGCTCCTAAGTAGCAACTCATCTCAATCTACCTATGATATGCATGAATAGAGCTGATTTATTTGCAGAAAAATTCAATCCATTTAATTGTTAAGCAATTGAACAATTCAGGTTAAATTCTGCAAGCGATAATAGCCAACAGCATTTAGATGTATATACTGCTTCACGATGCTTTACAGCCCTCTCTAAGCAGGTTACAGAATCAGCATATCGCCTTCCTCCCCCCACCCCCAATTTTACTGACCTTGGAAGGATGGAAGGCTGAGTCAACCTTGAGCAGGCCAGGATCGAACTGCCAAACTGCTGGCAGTCGGGCAGTCAGCAGAATTATCCTGCAATGCTGCATTCTAACCACTGCGCCACCACGGCTCTAAAATGGGAGAAAATGGAAAACAATGAATGTAAAAGAAACTTCATGCTGGAGGAACAGTCAAAAGAAGCACAGCCCTCTGGCACTAGATGGAAAAACAAGAAACAGAGTCAGGCAGCAACAACATTTTAGGCTTGTTTATTTAGAGGTTAATGCCACTTTTATGTGTTCCTCAGAAAAAGTACATTTGACTTCAATGGCAGTTTAAAGTGTTCCATTTAGTTGTAGTTAAGTGTTTTATTTTACTTACTTATTTTGTTGCCTTTGAGTTGTTGTTGACTCCTGGCAATTGCCTGGACAGGTCTCTGCCATTTTCTTGACAAATTTTCAAAAATGGGTTTCTGCTTGCCTCCTTCTTAGGACTAAGAGAGAATGACTGGCCCAAGGTCACCCAACAAGGCAGGACTAGAACTCATGGCCTCCCAAGTCCTAATCACTAACCAAACTGGCTCACTTTGAGTCAGTTTTTGACTTGTAGCGACTGCATAGACCAATCCTTGCAGTTTTCTTGGCAAGTGCCTTTGCCTCTTTCCTAATGTTGAAAGAGAATGACTAAGTAGCCCAAGGTCACCCAGCTGGCTTTTTGCCTGAGGTAAAAGACAGGGTCTCCCAATTTTTAGCCTGATGCCTTTAACTACTACACTAAACTGGCTCTTCTAAATGTTTATAGGGAGGGAGAAATATGATGCAATTTCTATAGTTTAGGAATTAGCAAGAAACCTACAGGTAAAGGTGGCATTATGATCAACATCATTGTCATTATTGTTGCAACGAAGTACAGAAAATGCCATCTCTTTGTTGCTCTCCAGGGGTCACCCAGGTTTTTGCAGACTAGAACTGATAGCCCTACATTTGTATGAGGAAGTGTCAATCATTCATATACATGCACAGAAGTGGAAAACCTAACATGTTTAGATGTTTAAACTAACATCCTGATCTAGATTGCATATGAGCTTGAATTACTTTTCTCACTTAAAAACAAATCTTGTATGTTTGCAGATTGGAAGTGAGTCGTTTTTATGGACTGAAATTTCATACCACAACAAAAATGAACAGCAAATTTGGCTTCTCTCTACATTCTCTCTCAACTGTCTTCCCAAATCACTTAGGAATCTAATACCAGGTAAGTAGCAAACAATGGGAAAGGTATTAGAAATGAGACAACACACAGGAGCCCTCCTGTGGCCAACTAAAAGATGGCAAGTCTTTGTTAGTAATGAAAAATCCAGAGACTTTTTAATAGATAGATAGAATACTTTATTGGCCAAGTATGATTAGACATCCAAGGAATCTGTCATCGGTGCATAAGCTCTCAGTGTACATGCAAACAAAGTAATATAATCATAAGATAGCAATAAGAGAAGGTAGTAGAAAAGATAAGAAGAATAGAAATACAGCCATACTATCCTTAGGTAAATATCCTTAGACCAGGGGTCTGCAACCTTAAATACTCATAGAGCCATTTGGACCCATTTCCCAAAGAAAAGAAAACAGCGGGACCCAACAACGGGTGTGACTGGGTGGGTGTAGCCAACTCAACCTCACTCACTCCCACCCTGTCATCTCCCGCTCTGGAATATGGAGAGAGTCTCCATCCCCCGCCATCACCCTTACCTTCTCAGGCCAGACGAGGAGTGACGGGGAGGGGAGGGGCCAGCCAGTGGTGGGATCAGTCAACAGGGAGCCGCAGCATAGGGCCAAAAGAGCCGCATGTGGCTCCAGAGCCGCAGGTTGCAAACTCTGCCTTAGACATAAGATAATATTGTGAGAATTAGGTGTTCAGCAGAGTGACTGCACAAGAGAGAAAAAAATTGTCTAGTTGTTTTGGCATGCAATACCTCATAGCTGCATCCTGAGTGGAGGAGTTGAAGCAGTTTATGTCCAACATTTGAGGGGTCTGGTATTTTCTCAGTCCTCTTTTTTAAAATATTTTCTATGATAGGGGACTGATTAAAATGAACTGCATGTCGTCCTTGCTTAACAAGGGGGATTGGGATTGCTAAACAATTCAATCATAAAATCTGATATTACATAATTGCAACTGCAGTCCTGGCAGTCCCAGGTTACTGTCAGTAAGCAAATCACTATGGGTCATTAAAAGAGGATCTCATGGGACTGCAACTTCTGACTTCTTGCTGCCTTTCCTATTGACTATGTTCGTGTCAAGCTGGCAGGGAAGGTCACAAATTGTGACCACATAACCATGGGACACACAACAACAATCAAAAATCCAGATGGGTTGCTGAGAATCCCAT
Source organism: Notechis scutatus (assembly GCF_049901735.1). Lineage (NCBI taxonomy): Eukaryota > Metazoa > Chordata > Lepidosauria > Squamata > Elapidae > Notechis > Notechis scutatus. Next base: position 140,998,246 of record NC_142010.1, read on the forward strand.
AATATCGAGGTCACAGGATCGCGAGGGAGCTGCAACAGGCAGAACTTTGCAAGTTTGGATGGTCATTGAATGAGTGGCCATTAACCAAGGACAACTTGTAAAGGGAAAAGACAGCGCATTGGTTAGAAAAAGACAGTGCATCTGCCCAGTTGGTCAACTGATTCTGCACAAAATGTTTTGTAAGAAAGCAAGCCAAAAAATCTGTTTCATGGGGAATGGCCAGGGGAGGGGGAAGAATTGGGAAGGGCCATTTAGGACATCAAGCCCCTGCTCAGTATGGTTCCAAATTAAAACAACCCCCACAGATGGATATCATCAAGGGGTGTTGGAAAATCATTCTTTTCATATTCCGACAAAGCACACTGCCATCTATTAGCGCAGTCCAGGTTTCACCGATAAAAACTGTCCTTTGATGTTTTCGAAAGTCAGGAAAAGCTCTTGCTCCAAGGTGCAGTTAGTCAAAGTTTGAAGGGGGGAGCTGGGGGGGGGTCTTTGAGATTGCATTCACAAAGGCAAAAAGCAGCTACAGTTCCAGGCATGGAACTGGAAGGATGGAAAAGGGATTTAACAGAGAATTGTTTTCCCCAATGTAGTTGTGGGGTCTGAATGTATTCAGACCCCAAGTCTAAGTTAGATTTCTTGATATTTTAGCATCAAACTGAGGAAAATTTAGCCTTTGCAGCCAAACTGAGAAAGGTTCAAAGATCTCACGTTGTTCTTATTTTAAGATGTTGAACCCCATATGCTGAAAGGTGCTTGGAGTTATAATTCAGCATGAATTGAACAGCCACATGTTTTTTATTCATGCTGTAATATATACGTGTCTTATAAAATTCAAAATAACAAGCTTCTGGCTTCTTACAAACTAACAGTTTTATTGTAGGACAAGCTTTCCTGGATTCTGTTCCACTTTACCTAATCTGTGGAGAGAGAGATGCATTATCCGCGCATGAGAATTGCACGGCTGAAAAATGGAGTAGGGACCATCATAAGAAGAAAACACAACAGGCATAATCCCAGTTTAACACCGTTATTTGCAGGTAGGACAAAAGTACAGTAAGCCAGCACATCTGATTGCTCTAACACAGCCTGTTTGGTCTAGTCGGTTAAAGCACCAGGCTAGAAACCAGAAGATTGTGAGTTTTAGTCCCACTATAGGCTTGAAAACTGACTGGATGACTGGGCCGGTTGTTCTCAGTCCAATTCATCTCACAGGATTGTTGATGTAGAGAAAATAGAAAGAGGAAAGAGTATTGGGTATGTTAGCCACCTTGAGTTATTCATAAAAATAATGTAAAAATAAAGGCAGGATAAAAACAAATGCGTAAATAAAAGAAAATCTAAACCTATAGTGGTAACTCAGACAACATATGCTGATAGGTGGAAACAGATGTAGGGCTCTACCCTTCTCACAAGTAAAATACCTACCCATGTTCCAGATGAAGGATCAGGGCTTGAGAGTGGAAGGGGGGCATGCACAGGCGCTTGTACAGCATGCATGTGTGGAAAGAGATACCGCTACTTCACTCTTTTTTAACCTTAGCAACTTTAAGAATTCCCCCCACCCAAGCAACATGCTGACTGGAGAATTCTGGGATATGAAATCCAAACATTTTAAAATTTGCCAAGGTTGAAAAACACTGTATTACCCACCCAATCCCAGTTAGCTTTTAATGCTACGTTTTGCAGACAATGAAGAGGAAATTAATATTTAAAACCAGTCTCTGCGCATAATGGTGTCTATTATTCAGACAGGACAATGGCCAGGCCTGCTAGGACAAACTCACCTATTGCCCTGCATGTGCAGCCTAAGACTCGCCCAAAACTCCCTGTTAGAGATTGCAAACATCGGGCTTTCTTTCATTGCCCATCTTTTAATCAAGAAGCCTCAGAATTTCTTCTTGCAGTAATTTAAAAAAATCCTTTGTGGCTCCCACTCCCCCCCCCCCAGAAAAGCACCTTCAAATTGTTCTCTTCTACCTGAAACCTGCACAGCAAAAGAAGTTGCGAATTATATCTTCCACATATAAATCCTGCTGACTCGGTCTGCTGACATATTCCCCTATCACCTCTTTCCTTTGCCCTGCTGCATTTAATTCATACTAATTAGGGTAATTAGCATTGTTCTGGGTTCCCCACCCCCCCTTCACGAAAAGAGGTGTATGTATGTGTGTGCATGCATGAACACACACATGCATATACCCACTTAACTGAACACGTTAGGGATTTCTTTGTGCACCTGAATCTGCCAGGCAGTGGCCTTAGAGTTATGTTGGAATTCAATCCATCCATTACAATTCCAAGATAGATAGATAGATAGATAGATAGATAGATAGATAGATAGATAGATAGATAGATAGATAGATAGATGATCTCCAGATAGTTAGATGGCTGGATAGCTAGATAGCTAGACACAGACAGACAGATGAGAGAGACAGACATAGATCAGACAGGGAGGGAAGGAGGGAGAGGAAGAGGGAGAAGGAGGGAGAGGGAGAGAGAAGGAGAGGGAGACAGGAATCCTGCTTGTGTGGAATAGATTTTTCATGTGTCAATCTGCAGAGAGTAAAGAAGATGACCTTGACAGAAATAGACAAGATTCCTTATCAAAGCAACAAAGGGAACAATTTATCTTAAGTCAAAACACGCAGAAAGTGTGTGAAAGCGGCCCAGGCAGACACTTCCTTAATTCACCTAAGTAGAGGAAGTGGAGGGGGAGGCACAGCATAATCAGTCTTGCAAGATTTTGTTAATACAGACAGTTTCAATCCAAGTATTCTGAACCTTCCTGCGGAGTGGATTTCTGGCCTGGGCGACCTGTTGGGGCTGACACAATCTTAGGTGGGGTGTATAGCAGTTCCTTTCCTAACCAATTCTCCCTTTGGAAGGGCGTGAAGCTTGGTGAGGGGGTAGATTTTCTCTCTTCTAATGGCGATTCGCTCTGCATTCTTTCTCCATCTCCGTCACCCACCAACTATTTCCAGGGGCTGGTGTCAGATCTGGGATATGTGCCACCAGCATGGCCATTCCCTTCAGCACTAGCTGAGGATGGAGCTCAGTCATTACTATTGATGCATCCTTTTTCTTTGTTTCATGCCCTTCTTCCATCTGTTACCTGCTACTTGGTCTGATTTTAAACACTGGCAGATAACAGGTGCAGAACAGTCGGGTGGGATGAAGAAGGTGGGTTTCCTGCTCTCCCCTCTCCTCTATTAATTGGGCAACTTGGCAGGTGACTAAATTCAGTACTCTATGCATCCATTTAAACTCTCCCCATCCCCCTTTAATGTCGTTTTTCCTGTTAAGGCTTGATGGAAAGAGAAATTAAGCCCAGGGAATCCACCAACTGGTTTACACTTAACTTGCCTTCATAAGAACAGCACTCTTCATTTGCCTTATTACTGCTGCAGAAAAACAACTGACAATGAGAATGGCATAATTTATGTCAATATACTTTTCTGCCAACTCAAGAACAGATGAATAGTATTTCAACTTTGCCACCTGGATGTATCCTTAGGCCAACCTAAACTCTCGCTGCCTCTTTCGCTCCCACCAAAGGGGGTGTTAAATGCAAAAGCTGAAAACCCTGAGCAATGGGACAGTTCCAGAGGTGTTATTCAGCAGGTTCTGACCAGTTCTAGAGTGGAAATTTTGAGTCGTTCGGAGAACCAGCAAATACCACCTCTGACCGGCCCCAGCCCCATCTATTCTCTGCCTCCCGAGTCCCAGCTGATCGGCCGGGTCTTCTTTTGTTGCCCTGCACAGGAGAACGGAGCTGGAAAGCAGGTTAGTGGGGTGGGGAGGCAATGGGGATTTTGCAGTATCCTTCCCCTGCCATGCCCACCAAGCCATGCCCACAGAACCAGTAGTAAAAATATTTGAATCCTACCACTGGACATTTCCCAATGGATATTCTGGAAAAGCTGGTGTGATATAAGATGATGGATAGATGGATAATACGAAATCATTTTTGACTTCTAGCAACCACACAGATTTTCTCCACGACGATCTAATCTGCTTATTCGGGACTCCCAGTGAAGCATTAATCACCACTGTAACTAAGTCCGTCTACCTTGTAGATGTTTGTCCTCTAGGCACTAAATATTCATATAAAGTTGTTAATGGTCTCTTTCCACAGAACTCTTGAATTAGTAGATCCAGGTTATACAGGGAGGAAGAATATTACAGGTCCTCTCCACCAAATTTACCCCCTCTGGAGACATCACCTAAATCACTTTCACATCCCCTCCAATTAACAGAAAAAATGTGTCCCTCTACTTCAGAAGGTTTTTTTCCCCCACTCCTGATTTATGGAACTGCTTTCTGATTAATTGCTTCTGGAAGGACATTACACACAATAAGTAAGCTTAAAACAAATTGTAGGTAGCTGCACTAGGGGAGAGTAGGCATACTCACCAATAAGCCATGCTTTTAACTCATTATGAGGTCCAAATAGATCCAATATTTTAGAGAAAGCAACCACCTCAATATATCCTTTTAATCTCAGGCAATGAAATGACCCAAAATATATTCACTACCTATGATACACCTGAAGATGTTTCCACAAATAGCTACCACCCTTCTACAAATAGCCATTTATCTCTGTCTGTGATGGAGTATCCACATAATAACATTGTCCACTGACTATGTAATTTCTACTGCTTTTTGAGTTTTCATCCAATCTTTTCCAAGACATTACAGGACAACAGAGTGTTGATTATGGAAAAACTGTATCTCAGCATGAGGGACCTTTGTATAGATACAACAGGAAAATCAAATTTGTGTCTCCTCTAATCCAGAGGTTGAAAATACTCATCTAATTAAGAATGCCTCCAGGACAAGGACTCCTACTCCCAAAAAGTGTAAATGGCCAATCCTCTAAATTCTTAAAAGTCTTCATCATCTAAAGCTTCTGAGAACCAACACACAAACTATCGATCAATAACATGGCATTTGTAGCTCATGTAACACCTCCATATGACATCTATAAGAAACCCAAAATTAAATAAATTAAATATATGGAGAGAGACCCAAAATCTAATAGTTGTTCCATCATTTGTTCCCATTTAATACCTTTGCAAAAATATCACAGATTATGAGATTTTGAACAGGAATTGTAAAGTTTTTTTCAAGTTTTGGTGAATTCACAATATTTCAGCTATGTAATCCCAGTTACTAAATGCAATGTCATCATTCAGTTTCATTTAACTATTTCTAGCAAAGGAGAATCTGCCATTTTTCAAGGCTGGCTGTTATATATTGGACAGATGTTACCATCATGAAAATGTCACCTGATGTCCAACCAAAATCTTCTTCTTTGTAATCTAAACCTTTGTTTGCAATCCTGACTTCTACATGACAGTCTTTTAGATATTGGAAGAGAGATATCTCTCTCTTCACAGACATCTCCATTCATTCCTCATAATTATTTTTCTTCCAAGGTTCTCTTATCATTTTGGTTGCTCTTTTCCATACAAGATTCAGTTTGACGATGTCCTTCCTAAAATTGGACTCTGTATTCTAGATGTGATCTGACCAGTTCAGAACAGAGACAAATGACGGCATTGCCACAGCCAAGGCAAATCCATGAGTTTACTTACTTTAGCCTTCTCATGAAGCTCATGCGTTAGAAGTCCTTGGAATCTAATGTAATGAATTCAGTGATTAGCACATACTGTCACTTCAGCTTTCTCTAACCTGGTGTCCTCCAAACATGTTGGGCTTCAAACCAGTCCTCCAGCTACGATAGCTTGACTAGGCCCACTGGGAAGAAAGGAGTGGCCCAACACTTCTAGAAGGCCTCAAGTTGAGGAAGCCCAAAATGCAATGCCTCTCTGAATTTTCAGACTTGTCAATGTAGATTCAACTTAGAAGTCTTTATATGCAAAGAATGTCCTCTTCCACTGAGCCACAGCCTTTACATTGTTTGTGTTAATCTCCTCTGCATACTTACATGGATATACAACAATAAAATAAGTCTCCCATGGAGATCTTAAAGCTACAGAGTTTATTTAGAGTTTATGCTTGACCCGTACTCCTCCCATATCCATAGATACTCCTTTTACTTTAATTGTTCTCTCGCACATCCTGCAAAGACCCTACCTTTCTTTAATTTAATTTAATTTTAAAGAAGCAATGAGCTATCTGGAAAATGTTTCGCTGAAATGTTATTTCTCTGCCCCAGGCAATATGAGCACTAATGAACACCACATTGAAGATTAAGGCCAAATTAACTAAGACATTATCTCTCTAAATATCAAGCAAGTGACCACGAACTAACACACATTAAAAAAAAAAGTGGAAAAAATTAATTCAGAAAGTTAGTAAGAAAAGTGATACAATCAAAGAGAGGGACTGAAAAATTCTTCCCTACAGCCTCAAAGAAAAGATAACAAAAGATTTCCTCTCCCCATTTCTGCTATAACTCACTCTTTACCAGCTGCTTCACATAGAGGCACCTGGTAAACAATCCGGCCAGACTAGTCCAGCTGTACCTACTACAGGTAGCCCTCCACATATGACTACAACTGCATAAAACTTAGTTACCAAACCGATAGTAACACCGGTTAAATCCCACCCCTGGATACTGCCCATTCTCTTCTACTAGCCCTTGCATGTTCCATCAATTTTCCCATTTTTAGTAAATATTCCAGCAAGGCACAACACATTAATTTATTTACTTTAGTTTCCATCCTTCAAGTATAATTTGAAGTCTTTCATTTCCTTGTGATTAATGCATTTCCATTTATCTTTAATGAATTAACTTTCAGATCTATACTTACCTTTGCATTATGCAACCTGTCCAACACTTGTTGCAATTCATTTGGATTCTCAACCAGAAACATGGCATCAACTCCATGTAAAATGGCATGTACATGTGTGTTTCTAGCCACCTGCTTCTTCTTCAGCATCACAGTGTTCATATAGTTATTGTTTAGTTATTTTTAATTATTCCCTACTTAGAACTGAACATTTCGTGAAACATTCCAATTGCCACATGCATATCACTTTTATTGCATTCCATAAGAAATGTTCAATTGTGTACTTGTGCAAAACGTTCAACAGTCAAAACATATGTACTGCTGGCTGTCTCAGATGCAAACATTTTTCTGGTTCCTTCTGAAAAATAAAATCTGGACAGCATATTCTGTCTGGCTTAAGCCTAAATTGTACTTCCCAGATTTTGTTCATTGTCATCACTTGTATCATTTTTATTAGAGTTCTAGCAAATGTCCTTCCAGGTGCTTTTAAACTAATCCCCCTATAGTTTAGGTATTCACTCTTCCTACCGTTCCTTTTGAGAGCTGGACAATATTAGCATACTTCTAATCATTATCCATAGATGAACTCTTCACACCCATTAAATAAATCACATAACCACTGTGCAAAGGCAAACTGGCATCCATATTTCTCCAATAACGTTGTGTATCTCAGCAGTCAGAGGCATTGATGTACGTTTGGTATTATGCTTCAATATTATTATTAAAATTTATCCCATATCATTTCATCATTTTATTTTTAATATCTCTATCAGAGAGTTGTTTCCTCTATCACTAGCTTCCCACATGGTGCTTATTATTTTCAAAAGCATTCTGCAATTTCCTCTGTCCCTTTTAATTCTGACTATTCCTTCTTCTCTTTGACTACATTGTTTGCAATTGATCTTTTCTTTCTATTTCATATACAATAATGTTGTTTTTGCTAAATCATTTTGTAATAAGCATTTTGTCATCTACAGCTGGGGTTCCCCAACCCCAACCCCAGGTCCATGGGCCGGCACCAAGGTGCAGGATGCCAGAAACCAGGCCACACAAACAAGCAAAGACCCATCCCAGTGAAGCACACGAAACCACGCCTCTCCTGTCCATGGGGAAAAAACGTGCTTCATGAAACCAGTCCCTGGTGCCCAAAAGGCTGGAGGCCCCTGATCTGCAGCTTCTTTGCTTCATCATATTACCTAGCATCCTCATATCTTCCATTAGCACAATTCCACGCACTTCTATGGCACTCTATAATCTACTTATTTTCAATCTCTTCCAAACAGCCATCATAGCCTCTTTTCTTATTTGCACACTCCATTTACTTTCCGGGAAGATTATCTGTTCTCCAGTCCTTTTTCCATATATAAGTGATAGTTTTTCTTCTCTTACTCTTCCTACTTCCATTCTAATTTCTTTCACTTTTTTTTCTTTTTCTTCCATGCCCCTTTTCCTTCCAAGAGGGGCTCTTTGCATTATGAAATAGCAATTTGTCCCACGTTCCAAACTACTCTTTCTCCTCCATTGATTTTCTCAGTCTTTAATCCTAAACAATGAAACTGTGCTTTTAAATGACTCCCTTTTCCACATATGGATGTGAAGCAGGCCTTCATGGACCGGTGCTTAGAATGAAGAGAGTAAAATCAGTAAATATACTATAAAACAAAACAATTGGTGCTTTGATGAGTCTCTTATAACAGAAAGGGCCATTGTGACATCATGAAGATTGAAAATTCCACAATGTTGGTAACATTGTTAGGTACAGATGTTAAGACAAGCAGGTGGATAACTAAGACAGGAATCCAGAACCATGAAAATCATGTATATCCAGCCATAGTTCCCATGCCTACAGCACCAGGAGGCAGGGGATGAAGGTTATACAGACCACAGATCTGGTGAATCAGCTCCTATGGAGCTGGTTTCAAACAACCCGGTAAGTTATAAACCAGAATTCCCACCGAATCACCTACTGATAAAATGTGTATTTTAATATGATTGGGAATGACTGTGCAATTTACAATTTTTGTCATGGATCAAACAAAAAAAAAACTATTTTGCTTTTGTTTGGTGAACCCTGAACTTATAACAATGGACCACTTGCTCTCAGAAGCTTGAAGTCTGCTCACCACTGCAACGAGTCATTTCTGCACCAAACCAGAACTAATCCAATCCTTATTCTCTGCAGAGAAACCATTACACTCCTGTTGCAGTTTGCAGAATACCAGGCCCAGAGGTTATTCCAACAACTTTCCAATAACCGCTTACTGCAATTGATTCCATGTTGGAGATGCTTTTTCAGGTGGGAACCTCTGGGAACAAACTAAACAGCTAGAGCAGGGAAGATAATCGGCACAGAAGGGAAAGAATATATAGCTGTCTCTAAAAAGGACTCACTTTGCCAAAGATATTCATTGCTCACTGAATTGTTGCAAATTTTATCGCCAGTTATTAAATCTGTTATTTTTAAAAGTTCTCCTTGCATTCCATTAAAAGGCACTCAAATTAATGTACCATTCAAATAGTTAAAATGCTTTTAAATTTTTATATGGATAAACAGCCAAACACTGATAAGTAACAGACAAAACAACGGCTAAAATAACCCCACATAGAAGATTTTTGCATGCCATTAATAGGAACAACATGATAAATTTCGAAAGTCTTTGCCCAAAAATAAAACCAGCTGGGGGGACTCCATCACTGAAACTGCCCTGTCTTTGGAACTGAGCTGCCTTTAAATACAGCTGTTTGGGTAAATCGATAAATTAAAAACAGTGATAAGGATTTCAAATACGTATCATTTGCACTGAAGTGAAACTTGGGGTTTAGCTGTAGTTTTTCTGCTACTAACTCGTATTCAGGATGCTTCCAAAATGATTTGTTTAACAAACTTTCCAAGTCATGGTTTCATTTTACAATCTTAACTCTTTTGGCATGTTTTCCTATTTGATCCAATGAAGAACGACAGCTCGGCTCACAGCACTCCAAGATAAGGATGAAAGAGAGAGAGCAGATGCTAATCAGAAGAATCGCGCTACTAATCAGCCAGGGGAAGATGGCAGAGAGAGAACATCCCTGCCTTCTAAATCTATCTACGGCTTGTTTGACAATGATGGGCGGTTAGATGTCTTTAATATGCGGAAGCTGGTCTATGAGAGAGGTAAAGACAGGATATGTCATGGCGTGTAGTGGGATTCAAAAAATTTTATTACCGGTTCTGTGGGCATGGCTTGGTGGGCATGGCAGGGGAAGGATACTGCAAAATCCCCATTCCCTCCACACCCCACTAACCTGCTTTCCAGCTCCGTTCTCCTATGCAGGGCAACCAAAGAAGACCCAGCCGATCAGCTGGGACTCGGGAGGCAGAGAATAGATGGGGGCGGGGCCGGTCAGAGGTGGTATTTGCCGGTTCTCCAAACCACTCAAAATTTCTGCTACCGGTTCTCCAGAACTGGTCAGAACCTGCTGAATACCACCTCTGGTCAGGGCAAAGACTGAAACCTGGTTTTACATTTGTCATTTCTGTGGTGAGAAGATCCCAGTAGACACCAAAAAAGCGGAGCTGGTTCTGACCAACGCAATGAGAAAGCGAAAGAAATATACGGGAGGAGTGATCTAACGCATCCAATATTACATAATTACAATGCTACATAATTGACCACAGATTAAGCTCAAGCCAGGGGATGCCTCAGAGATATATCAAACCACAAATCTTTATTAGCTCTAATTAGCATGATGGCCATGTGTTATGGAAATTTCAGTCCAAACCATCTGGAGGGCATCAAGCTGGCCCTCATTCTGATAGATGTTGGAATAATTTACATCACTTTGTTAAAGTCAGGGTTGTTGTTGTTGTTATTATGGGAGAGGGGGACCAGAGCAGTCTTTCTCGGCCTTTTTAAACAAGAGCTTCCAGCTTTACAAAGCGTTGTAGGGATGGAAGTTTAACAGCTCCTCTCAACTGTAGGGCAAAAGAAGGCCTTGCCTGAGACTAAAACAGGCAGTAGTTGCATCAAACACCCCAGTTATAACAGATAGTCTTTGACTTACAACCATTCGTTCAGTGACCATTCCAAGTTACAACAGCACTGGAAAAAAAGTGACTTATGGCCATTGTTCACACATACAACTGTTGCAGCATGCCAATGGTCATAAGACCAAAATTCAGAAGCTTGGGAACTGGTTCGTGTTTATGAAGGTTGCAGTGTATTGGGGAGGAGGGGGTTGTCATGCAATCATCTTCTGTGAACTTCTGACAGGCAAAGTCAATGGGGAAGGCAGATTCATTTAACAGCCATGTTACTAACTTAACAACTGTAGTGATTCATCTAACAACTGCGACAAGAAAGGTCACAAAATGGGGCACAACTCACAACGCCTTGCTTAGTAACAGAAATATTGGGCTCAATTGTGTTTGTAAGTTGCGGAATACTTGTACTCTAAGGACAATCTCAGTTCCCATAGATTAGAACAGGGGTGTCAAACTCAAGGCCCGGGGGACAGATCCGGCCCACGGAGTGCTTAGATCTGGCCCGCAGTGCCGCCCTGGAAATAGGACTGTCCCGCGGTGCATCTGCCAGCAAAACCAGAAACCCTCCCGAGCTCCTTTTTCACTGGTAGAGGGTTGTAAGAGGCCATTGCAGCCAAACACAGAGCTTGGGAGCCTGTTCACTGGCAGAGTGTTCAGGCCACCACAAGCGCCCCTGACACGAGTGACATCAAGTAGGCCACACACACTCTGGCCCCCCAAGATCAAACACAACTCTGATGTGGCCCTCAACGAAATTGAGTTTGACACCCCTGGATTAGAAGAACGTTACTCAGTTAGTTACTCTCTAGATCTGCAGGGACTAGGCATGAAGGCAGGGGCCTGCAACCTGTGGCTCTGGAGCCACATGTGGCTCTTTCGGCCCTCTGCTGCGGTTCCCTGTTGGCTGATCCCACCACTGGCTGGCCCCTCCCTTCCTCTCCCCGTCACTCCTCGCCTGGCCTGAGAAGGTAAGGGTGATGGCGGGGGATGGAGACTCGCTCCATATTCCAGAGCAGGAGGTGACTGAGTGGGAGGGAGTGACGTCGAGTTGGCCACGCCCACCCAGTCACACTGCTTATTAAATGATTGGCTCCCGGTGTTTTCTTTTCTGTGGGAAACGGGTCCAAATGGCTCTTTGACTGTTCAAGGTTGCAGGCTCCTGCACTAGGGTCACCCACGATCTTAGACAGTGTACCCTAGGCATTTGAAGACTTATAGTCCTTAGCCATCCAGAGAAGATTCCTGAGAGAAGCCAATTTAAATATTAGAGGCTAGAATTGGGTTAAAGAATTTGGGAGATAAAACACCTTGTAAGACGCTTGCTGGTTGCTTAAAATGTTGCAGGCAACGCTAAGATTAGTTTTGGGGGGGGAAAACAGTATGAGCTGGCAAGGTGTTTCCTATTCTCAAGTGGGAAGCCATGCTTAGCATACCTTGTATGATCATTCCTTGAATGCTAAGCTACCCCTGAATAAGGAGTTTTGCTTTGTAATTTAAAATACGTTCACAGACTATAAGGGATTCAGATAGGAAAACACGATCATGCAAAATCTAAAATCAGCTTGGTCCTGTGATCCATAATTTTAGCTGGCTTTCAGAATGGCAATCCAGGTTGGGTATTTAGAGATGCAGAGGAAACTTCTCCGGTGTCGATTTGGTCATACCAACTCTGAGTTGCAAATGTCCAATTGGCCATCAAAGGATGACGAAGAAATACCAAACTTTGGCTGAAATTCTGTAGTCAAAATAGAGCTCTTAAAGACATTTCCTTCGCCTTCCCTGTAGCAAAGTCTCTTGCGATTCTGCTAGTTCTGTCTATAACCAAGCTGCTCCAAGAACATCAGTAACAGAAGGACCATGTATTCAGTCACTCTTGTCCTGATGTGTGACTTGATTTCTCTTGTCTAGACCAGTACTTGGAGGGGAGAACTAAGATCAATGTGCCAGCATGATGAATTAACTTCAAAGATGCCAGAAATGAAGCCAAGGAAGCAGAAAACAAATTTATTTTCCAAGCAGAGGAAGCAGCAAAACAGAAAGATTTTAAGCATAGTTTGGGAACTGTGTAATGAGGATAAGGCACAGATTTCAGATTAACAGAGTTGGAAGGGACCTTGTAGGTCATCTAGTCCAATCCCCTGCTCAAGCAGGAGACCCTACACCATTTCTGACAAATGGCAGTCCAATCTCTTCTTGAAAGTCTCAAGTGATGGCACTCCCACAATTTCAGAGGGCAAGCTGTTCCATT